>NC_051181.1:11248240-11452310 GCF_013339695.2 Rhipicephalus sanguineus
TAGGAAAAGAAGACGAAAGAACATTAGAGAAAAACTCGCGTGTCTTTGTACATAGACCACGAGCATTTTGGTAGAATATGTCTACGTTACACGGCACTTTCGATTCCAGTCACTTGCTCAGAGGGATGAAGCATGTCATCGCGCAGCTCCCCACGAAATGGCTTGAAGAGGCATCCGAGGGGCCACATCGAAGGGTCATTCAGGCGTTGTAGTGTTACCTTGTCGACTTCGATGTAGAACGAAGAATAGGACTGAAATTTGGTTTGAAGTCGCCGGCAGGAGATGGGAGACAGATCGAATGAAGCAATATGTTTTTTGATGTCAGCAACAATTGTGTCCGGACTCAGCTTCGTAACAAAAATGGCCTTTGGCCGTTGTGGCCGTTGAGCTACAGATATATTCGATGTTGTCATAGCTCCAAAAGAGGCGGGTTTCTTCTTTCTTTCCCCCTCAGTCACCGCTGCATAAGAGGCTGTCGCAGGCATCACACTGCCACGCTCGGACGTGTCTACGTCAGCTGGCGGCGAATTCGAAGATGAAAGAGTTTTGGAGAGAGGTGGTTCAGAGCAGACAGGTTGCTCGGAAGTCACTGATCGGTCAACGATCACATGCGCTGGGTGGAGCACAGGTGCCTTCACTGCCACTCCGGCCGTGCGGCGCGTCAGCTCCACACGCAGGAAGCGGACCTCTGCACGACCGGAGGCGACCACGCGGGCTTGTTGTTCAACACCTCGGGAATGATCCTTACGGAGGCGCTCGTTTTCTTCGCGTAGTTGGGATACCTCGTCGCTGAGGAACGAGATTCCCTCCTGTGGGTACTGGGCTTGCTGCGTCCCGTCCACAGTTAAAGCAAGGAAGACGGAGGCTTCAACTCGCAACAAACAACAACAATTTATTTAACACTACGCTGCATACGGCGGGGTCGGTCCAGGCACACGAGACGACGAGGCGACGACCATGATCGGCGGCAGCAGCAATCGGCCAGCGCGGGTGGCAGCATCCGTCCTTCCTGGCAGCCCAGGCACGTCTGCCCTGGGCGGCGCGCAGGCTGCCCCTTTTAAGCCGCGCAGCTGGGCCACGCGCACCGCTTCTGCGCAACACGTGGCGCTACCTCGCGATAGCCGGTGGGCGTGGTTCCCACACATCCCCCCCTCAAAATGACGTGGTGGGGACCGGAGGATGGTCCGGAAAGGCCGGCTGCAGGGACACTAAAGCATAGCGAGGACAATGAAAACCAGTAAACATTTCCGTCTCGCCACAAACAAAATTATGTGCATTCAACGCATAACAAGGCGAACGGGACATTAAAGTACTTTGGGAAGGCCTATGAATGCTTCCTCCTCCCTCCAAAATTCGTGGAAAACGGAACTGGAAAAAAACACAAGTCAAGGGGATGAGTCATTTTCGCAAACGCCTCTTGTCAGTCACCGGGGACGCAGGTTGTACCACTTGCTTGGTGGCGTGGGTGACTGGGTGGCCAAACCCTGGTGAGGCATATCTGGATCGCCAGCTGCTGCGTCTTGGCGTGCATAAAATGGTTTAAGATCTGATTAGTTAAGCAATCTTTCAGCATGTGCGAAAGCCTGGATTTCTGGGTGATTCTATACGGTCCGTCCCACCTGTTAGCTAAGGAAGCGGCAAAACCTTTCGAGGCGTCGCTGAGCAGGTGTGTCCGCTTCAACACCAACTCCCCAACCTCAAAGCTAACGTTTTGTCGACGCTTGTCATACTGTCCTGCCTGTTCCATTCGGGACACATCGAGGTGCTGTCTGGCTTGTTGTACCGCGTCGGTCAGCCTCTGTCTCAGGTCCCCTGCAAACTTTGAATAAGGCCTTGAAGAAGCGGTTGCACATGCCAAAGCACTGTCCTGCGGAAAGCTCAATTCTTTGCCCAGGTTAAGTTGAGCAGGAGTGAAGCCTGTTGAGCGATTAACTGTCGTCCTAGTTGCGAACGCTATTTCTGCCAGTTTCAGGTCCCAGTCTTTATGACGCTCAGTATGCGCGACAAGCATAGATTTCACATTTCGGTTTACCCGTTCCGTGATGTTGGCTTGCGGGTGATACACAGACGTGCGCTTATGACGAATTCCCAAAGCGTCACAGGAATCCGTGAACACCTTGCTGGTGAAGTACGTCGCGTTGTCCGTGATCAGCTGGGCAGGGAATCCGAACCTCGTGAAGGTTTCGAGAAGGCAGTCCCATACTTTCTGCGAAGTGAGCTTGCGCAAAGGAAACAATTCAACCCATTTCGTGAAATGGTCAGTCACAACAAGCAGATACTGGTTTCGCCGCGGACTCATGGGAAACGGGCCCATTACGTCACATGCAACAATCTGCCATGGCGATGTACTCTCAACTGACTGCATTGTTCCTAACGGTAAACCACCACGTGGTTTCGCCTTTTGACAAACTGAACAGGAACGCGCGTAGCGTAATACATCCTGTTTCAAACCTGGCCACGTTACAGTACGACACAGCTTCTCGTAAGTCTTCTGCCCTGAAGAGTGACCAGCTAAAGCACTGTCATGGTAGTACTTTATGAACAATTTGCGAAGTTTGCGAGGAATAACAACTCGAAACGGTGACTCCACACTACCATCATCAACCTGAGGAAAGTACCGGAACAAGAGGCCTCCTTCTCCGAGCACGTAGCAGTCTGTCTCCTGGTCGCTTCCGGTGTCAGTTGGATCACGAGCCGCTAGCTTTTCTGACACCTTACGACAAAAGCCATCGCCTTGCTGTGCTGCCAGAAGCTCCTGTTTAGTGACCAAAGTACCCCAACGTGACTGTATTGTCACAGCTGGTGTCGTAACCGCATACACTGTTTCCGGCTCGACCTGCGGTTCAATAGACAAAGGTGCACGTGAAAGTGCGTCAGCAACTGTGTTCGTGCTGCCCTTCTTGTACTCAATGACATAGTCGTAGCGCTGCAAGGTAAGCGCCCATCGGGCCAATCGTCCCGAGGGATTAGGCAATCGTTTCAGCCAAGAGAGCGCTTGGTGATCAGTCTGAATGACAAACTGAGCCCCGTCCAAAAACATGTCAAACTTCTTTAATGCGAAAATGATAGCCAGGCACTCTTTTTCTGTTACCGAGTAGTTTCGTTCCGCCCCGGTCAGAGTGTGGCTTGCGAAGGCAACGGGCCTCAGAGCGCCTGCGCATTCCTGCAGAAGTACTGCGCCAAGTCCGTAATCGCTGGCGTCTGTCTGTAACACAAAAGGTTTGTTAAGATCTGGCAGCTGAAGGGAGGCGTTACTGGTGATCGCTTTCAGAAGCGTGTCGAAAGCTGCTTGTTGCTCACCGCTCCAGAGCCATTACGCGCCTTTCTTTAGCAACTGAGTTAGTGGTCGGGAGATGTCTACGCACTGCGAAATGAAGTCACGATAAAAAGCAATCATTCCGAGAAACCTTTGCAAGCTCTTAGTGTTCTGGGGTGGGGGGTAATCTGCAATTGCCTTCAGTTTATCTGGGTTTGGTTTTAGTACGCCGTTGTCGACAACAAACCCAAGAAGGTTGATTTTGTTAGTAGCGAGCTGCAGTTTTCCGGGATGAACAGTTAGACCGGCTGCTGACATGCGCTGTAGCACCGTATGCAAGTGTTCAAGATGCTCTTCAAACGTGCGCGAAAACACCGTCACATCATCAAGATACCAAAGTGCATAATGAAACTTTGCATCACCCAAGACCATATCCATCATGCGCTGATAAGAACTCGGACTATTGGAAAGACCAAAGGGCATGCGCACAAACTCGAACAAGCCTCTATGACATGTGAATGCCGTTTTCGGGATATCGTCAGGGTGAACCTCGATTTGCAGATACCCACGAGAACAGTCGATAGTGGTGAAGAACTTTGCGTTTCCCAGCGCATAAGTTATGCTCGATATTGCTGGCAAAGGGTAGGAATCTCTCACCGTAACTGCGTTGAGCCTGCGGTAGTCCACACAAAGACGTGCCGTACCATCTTTCTTTGGGGCCAATACCACAGGGAAGGCCCACGGACTGTCCGAGGGTCGTACGGCTCCTGTGTCGATCATTTCGTCCAGGGCTTTATCGAGAACGGCTCGCTTGTGCTGGCTCAGCGGTCTCGGGTTGCAACGCCATGGCCGGGCGTCGCCGGTATTGATGCGATGCACTAGGACGTCGGTCTTCCCAGGACGTTCCGTAAACATTCCCGAGAACGGTGTCAGCACGGCCTCTAGCTGCTTCCGCTGGTGGTTCGTTCCCGTGAAATCGCTGAGGGACTGCATGACTGCTGACGGCAAGGTGGTGTGCATGGCTGCCACGCTTTCCGCGTGTCTTGGTACAGGCACGAAGTCTATCTTCTCCGCAAAGGGTGTTGTCTCGGACTGTCCGTGAAGGCGGTAGCCTCTTGCAGGAAAGTCGAGTGTGAGCCCCTCGTCTGCAAGAAAATCTCGACCGAGAAGCATTGCCACTGATAGGCCAGGCAAACAAACAAATCGCTGGCGCTTCGTTTTTCCATTAAAGCTTATCCGTAAGCGAACACAACCTTCAGCGTTTGATACGTGGCTTGATGCCATCCGCAACTGAACATTTGAGTTACGAAACTTCATCTTTTTAGCTTTACACTTCTCTAGCAACACGTCACCGATTAACGAGATTCCTGAACCGGTATCAAGAAGAGCAGGTACGGTAATGCCCAGCGCTTTAACTTTCATCGTCGGTTCTGCAGACTGCGCCTGCGTTACGCGGCAAACAGAGGGAACGATGACTGACTCACCAGCTTGATGTTCGTCCATTACACGCTCCGCACAGCGTTCCACGCTCCTGGCATTGACGGCCGTGGGCTGCGATACACCGCCAGTGGTTAGTGTCGCCGGCCGAAGCGGTTTCCCGAACTCTCTGCGTTCGCGCTACGCCGCGCAAAACATTGCCGCCTCACATGACCAGTTTGACCGCACTGGTAGCATACGACATGCGTATGTCTGCGTTGGCCAGTTAACCTATCATTGAAATCACGCCTTTCGGCGGAGTGGCCCCCGGAGTACCCATAACAGGAGCGCCTGTCGCAGTCGGCTCGCGACGGACTTGTGAACCCGGCATATCGGGACTGGGGGTCCGACCGACTATGCTCTTGTATGGCTCGAGTAAGGAGCGAGCGCTCTGCACTATGACGCTGCTCCGCGGACACTTGCTCCCAGGGACAGCTTACCCATGATACGGTATTCAAAGGGGCCCCGCGCCGCCCTTGCTCATGCGCGAAGGGGTCCAGGGCGCGGGAGGAGATAGCCGTGAATGCGCCTGGGCTCGTCAGGTCGCATGAGGGACTGGCTACGGGGGCGCGCCAAGCCAGGGACGGCTCAAGAGCAGATTGCGGAGCTGGCGGTGGCACGTAAGTGCTCTCAGCTAACAGGGCGTCTTGTACACCGCGGGCCTCCCGTGCGAGGTGCTCAAGGGTTTCGAATGTGCGCCCATAAAGAAATGGCCTGAATCTGGGATGACTCTGTCGAATGACCCGAGCTACTTGGTCCCTTTCCGAGGCAGTCGGTGCTGCTCGGCGATGCAGTTCCTGCATCGTCCGGACGTACTCGAGCAAACTTTCGTCCGGATGCTGGGTTCTTAGTTCGAGCTCACGCTGGACTCGCAGCTCGTACCCAGGGGGCAGAAATTCCTCTCGGAAGCGCTGTTCAAATTCTGCCCAAGTGGTGAAAGGCGTTTGTAGCCTCCACCACCGTCCTGCGGCATCCCGTAAAGCCAACGGCAGGATTCGAGCCATCACGTGCGCTTCCGAGGCACCGGTCGCTCTGACATACCTGTCCATTTCCTCTAGGAAGTCAGCCACTGATTTCGGGTCGTCGTAACCCGTGTACGCCGGTAGCGTGGCCGGAGGTAGGGGATGTGGTTCGCCGGACCGAGTATCGATGCGGTCCATGACCGCGTTGCACAACTCAGCGACACGCTGAAATGTGTTCAGCTGCTGTGCCAGCAGCTGGTCAGCCTGCTCGTGTGAAGAATCCTGCTCGCCGCCGGTAGGCAAGATCGTCCCGGACCGGAGATGCATTCCGTCTGCCTGCGCGTTGAAGAGAAAAAAAGAAAACCCGCGCCACAAAAGAACACACACGAGAATGCGCTACACCGAGACTCAACGAACGAGACAAGGGACCGGACCTACGTCCACCGTGCTATTCCTGCGGGCGGGAGCAAAAACCACGTTGGGCGCCAACTGTGGGTACTGGGCTTGCTCCGTCCCGTCCACAGTTAAAGCAAGGAAGACGGAGGCTTCAACTCGCAACAAACAACAACAATTTATTTAACACTACGCTGCATACGGCGGGGTCGGTCCAGGCACACGAGACGACAAGGCGACGACCATGATCGGCGGCAGCAGCAATCGGCCAGCGCGGGTGGCAGCATCCGTCCTTCCTGGCAGCCCAGGCACGTCTGGCCTGGGCGGCGCGCAGGCTGCCCCTTTTAAGCCGCGCAGCTGGGCCACGCGCACCGCTTCTGCGCAGCACGTGGCGCTATCTCGCGATAGCCGGTGGGCGTGGTTCCGACACTCCAAAGCGTCGAGGAGAAGGCGGCGCAGCCCGGCGAGATCGCCACCCAGAGGGGTGCACGTGGAGAGGGAACCGGTTTGAAAGCTGCAATGCTCATCGCTGCAAGCCACCGAGTTGTCTTCGTTAGGCTTACCAGCAGCACGGCTCAGATCACATAAACTGCAGCAAAAGAAGCGCGATCCAGACTTCAGATAATCAATCAAACGTTTATTCAAACGTTTATTTAATGTGCCCAGGAACAACCGTAAGGTCTTTGTACTGGCGCACGAAAAAAAACAACAAAAAAAGGCAAACATTCATAATAAATTATCAGGGATAAAAACGTTATAAAATTGCACATATACAACTATGCGCAGGCAGAAAAAAATATATCAACAGTGTACGAGGCTATGTAAGTACAGTGCAAAGCTCGGAGCAGAACAACGACTGGGAGCTGTGAAAAACATCGAGCTCCAAAAAGTAAGCATTGTAAAGACGTTGTATCATGCCAATGGTCGAATGTTCACAGAGGAAGGCCGGTTACATGAAAAGGTCTATTCTCTCTGGTCAGCTTACGTGGAATTCGGAAATTAAGACAGTTGAGCAGTACAGGGCAGGATATGATACCATGCACAAGCTTGTAAAGAAATAACAGATCAGCGCGATTTCGCCGGCAGCAAAGTGATGGCAATGATAATAATCCAGCAGCGTTAGAACGAGATCCAGAGTCATTTCTAGCGAAACGATGGTTGTAAATGCTTAGGAATTTTTTCTGGACTCGCTCAATGGCGTTGCTGCTGGAAGTAGGAATGCCATTCCAGATCACAGATGCATACTCTAGTTGAGGAAGACATAGCGCGGTGTACAATTTTCGGAAGGGCACAGGAGAACGGAATTCTCTAGACATTCTGCAAACACAGCCTAGGGTGCGAAGACCCCGCAAAGCAACACGCTTAGCGTGAGCAGAAAAGTGTAAGGTGCTATCAAAAAGAACACCTAGATCATTGATCCCACATACCTTACACAACGACACAGAATTGACAGAATATAAAAATGTCACACTCGATGTTTTTCGAGTGAAACTCATTACCTTCGTTTTTGAAATATTTAGGGAGAGGTTATTGCTCCTGCACCATTCAGAAAAAGAACACAAATCAGATTGCAGCAAGCGACAATCGATAACTGAATGAATTTCCTTAAATATCTTTATGTCATCGGCATACAAAAGGAAAGAAGAATTCCGAATGACAGAAGAAACATCATTAACATAAATTAAAAAGAGGAGTGGGCCCAGTACCGACCCTTGAGGGACCCCACTAGTAGCTTTATACAAAGAGGACGTTTGGCCATTAACGGCAACGTAACATGATCTATCAAGAAGATAGCTATGGAGGAGATTCACAATTGAAGAATCAACATCAAAGTGTGCAAAGTGTGCATCAAAGTGTGTATGTTACCACTTCACTTTGTCCGTGTTATTTTGCGCTAAGTTTAATAATGGAATATTACCAACTCGCCCAGCAAAACGTCCTTCTAAAGTGTGCAAGTTTATCCACAAACAGCGAATGGCTGACAACATCAAAAGCTTTGCTAAGGTCGCAGTAAAATGCGTCAACCTGACCTCTCTGAGAAATAGGCGTGGAGACTTGCATCATCAAACTGGCAAGATTAGTAACAGTTGAGCGGCCAGCGAGAAATCCATGCTGATTCACAATCAATGAGTTTTTTACATCAAAAGACAATATTTTGTGAAGAGCAAGCTCAAAGATTTTGGATGCGGCACAAAGAAGGGAAATAGGGCGGTAGTTAGAGACGTCACTTTTACAGCCAGACTTAAAACACTGGGAAAACACGAGCAGTTTTCCACATGCTAGGAAACGTTGAAGCATGCAGACACTTATTAAATATGGTAGTCAATACTGGTACAAGTATACTGCCATAGGCTTTTAGTATGGCAGAGGGGATGCCATCTGGGCCAGCTGAAAAGGATGGTTTCAAGCGCTTAATGCATTCTGAAATGGAAACTTCATCTAGCGACACAGCATCAGCTGTGCCAACTGCCTTAACCTGTCAACCGTTACTAGCTACAGAGGCTGGAGACTTATAGACAGATGAAAAATGCATGGCAAAACAGTCAGCAACGGCTTGAACTTCTACTCCGTTTGGGTCCAGTATCCTGAAGGACTCGCCACTTTTGCTCGACCGTTTGCGCACATACTTGCAAAACTCAGCCGGCCTGTCAGACGCGCTTTTTTCTAAAAATGAAATATATAGACTGTGATCCCGTTTATAAAGGCGTTTACAAAGAGTACGAAAACGACAGAATTCTTCCTTCAAATGAGTTGATGCAGAACGTTTATACTTCCTGTGTGCACGATCTTTATGTTTCAGTGCACTTATAAGTTCTGATGAGAACCGGGAGGGATATTTACAATGATGAGGTGTATACTGGGGAATGAACTTGCGCATGTTGGTCAAGATAAGCTCCGCAAACTGATCGACTTGATCATCAACATTGGGTTTGTCAATTACCAGTGACCAATCTGTGGTGGACAAGTCATGGTACAAGCCAACGTAGTCACCTCGCTTGAAGGCAAATCTGGGCGTTTTGTCGATTTTTCTGGGAAAGCTTGGTTTTTCTGGTGAAATACAGAGTGTTAGTTTGAGTGGTGGGTGAAATTTGTCAGGTCGAACAAGAGAGATGTGAGAGAGTGATACTTCGATAGCTTGATTATTAGAAATACACAGATCTATGACGTTACCACAGGAATTGGCAATACTATTGTGCTGCTGTAGGGAATTAAAAGCGAGAAAATCTAACAATACGCTGCATTTGTTCTTTAAGAAATGATGATAATGAGAAAAATTAAGTGCGGTCCAGTCAATTCCAGGTGTGTTAAAATCGCCAAGTACAAGAATTTTGTGCTTCTTATGTGAAATTACCACATTTTCAATAGAAGAGACGATCTGATTAAAAGCAATTGGTGAAACGCTAGGCGATACATAGAAACACCCAATCAACAATTTTTCACAGTGCTCAAGACTAATTTCGATCCAAATTGATTCAGAAATTGTTTTTATGTCCTTGCGTCTAACAGATCTTAGGGAACTGTTTATAGCCATCAATACACCACCACCTTTTTGTTTAGTTGCACAGAAGTCCCGATCACTGCGGAAGGTGGTGTAGTTCGACGGAAGATAGTCACAGGAAGGAATTTCACTGCACAGCCACGTTTCAGAAATCGCAATAAGGTCAAAAGAAGACGAAACAACATTAGCAAAGAATTCGCGCGTGTTAGTGCGAAGACCACGAGCGTTCTGATAAAATATATCCAAATTACACGGCACCGTTGCTTACGGGTGCGCACTCTGAGGGATGGAGCATGTCGCCGTGGAGAATCCCACGGAATGGTTTGAAAATGCAACCGCACGGCCACATTGACGGGTCATTCAGACGTTTCGATGTATCTTCGTCAACTGTAACGCAGAACGAGGAGTAAGAAGGATATTTTGTTTTGAGCCGCCGGCAGGAAATGGCAGAAAGGTCAACAGACTCAATGTGTTTCTTGAGGTCAGCAGATGTAGTGTCAGGGCTCAACTTGGACACAAATATAGCCCACTGCCGCTGGGGTCGTTGGGGGATTTGAGCCACTAACAAAGTGGACGAGTCCATGGCTCCAGTAGATACATGTGTTTTTCTTTTCGTATCCTTTCTTGCACTCACTGTGACATTGGCCGAAGAGGTTTCCGTACGATCCACAACGCGGAGCTTCAAATAACGCTGAAAACCTGGTGGTGGGGTAAAAGGTGGGAGCGTTTCGGTGTTATGAGTCGTATCAGAGGTCGCAGGGGTGTCGCAGTTCACGGAAGACTTTGCCGTTGGAGATGTTGGAGAATTTGCAGCCGTTGGAGACTTTGCAGCCGTTGGAGACTTTGCAGGGCGTTCCCCTAGCTTGGGGGTGACGCAGCGTGTCAGCTCATCGCGCAGAAAACGAACCTCACCACGAAGGGAGGCGTCAATACGGACCTGCTGCTCAGCCACTCGGGAATGTTCCTTTCGCAGGCGCTCATTGTCCTCCCGCAGCTGTGAGACCTCGTCACTCAGGAACGAAATCCCTTCCAGCGCGTCGAGGAGCAGGCGGCGAAGGCCGGCTACCTCCTCTCCAAGGTCACCCGAAGGGGCGAGAGGTGGACCGGTTGGGGAACCACGTGGCGGCAGGGAACACGCCGCCGTCGCGCATACCTCCGTCTCGTCGTTAGGCCTGTCACCATGCTGGGCGGAATCGCACAAATTCCACGAAAGTGTACGCGATCCGTACTTCAAGAGCTGCAGCTGCAATAATAATAATAATAATAATAATAATAATAATAATAATAATAATAATAATAATAATAATAATAATAATAATAATAATAAGGCTCCCGTGCGGGAGCCGAAACGTCTTGTTCGTTTTGAAAGTGCTTTTATTGTGGTCGGCGTTTATTCCTTTTCTTCAAGACAGTCCCTTTAATAAAATACTACTAATATGGTCATTCCATTGCATGTGCTGAGTAAAATAAACTCCTAGCGATTTAAATGAAATAACAATTTCGACTGGCGGGGATTTATACTGCAAATTTACTGGAGTTTCCGGTTTCTTAATTCTAGAATTAAAAATTCTAGCTTTGGTTTTATTTACATTAACTGACAGTGCATTTTTGTTTGTCCAGATTTCAAGCTTCCCCAATACATTATTACCGGTAACTGATAAATTCAGTTAAAACTAGTGTAACCTTCTTCCCGGCATTATCAGGGCTCCCTCGTTGCCTGAACAGCGCACGAAGAATTGGGAAGTCATCGCAGAACTAAGATAAAGAACCAGTAGCTAGCACCTGAAAGGCCGCGATATGCTACTGGTTTTGTTTTCGCGCCCAACAAAACATGGCGGATCGAGCGTATGAGATTGTCGACAGATGGCGCTGTACAACGTGAATGACGGACACGAGCCTACATGTTGGGCACGAGCCTACATGAAGCCTTGGGTTTTAGAGACAATAATGGAAAGCTGAACAGACCCGCCATTGAAATAAGTAAGAGACGGTTAGAGTATTGCTGGCAGAAAATTAGAGAGAATAGACAAAAATGAATATCGGGAAGAAAAATAAGGACAGTCGGCCGTAGAGGGCAGAGAACTGGGCTGAGAATTTACGTTTTTTTCCCTGCACTAAGATATATGTGATAAGAGAATGAATGTGGGCCCAGGATCCGTAGGAATTGACACGGTAGTCAGGTGTTTTTCACGCAACATAGACTACATTACAACACATAAGTTAAAACACTCTACAAAGAAGACAACACTGCTATTCACGCTGCTATGTATAAGTCCTATGCGCCTAGACACACATGCACTGTCCTACTCGCTGGTACGTAGTCGTTGCGGTGACAGTTGTCGTAGACGCGCCTCAAGATGACTTGACCAGGCTGTGACGGTGTAGGGGTAGAACTGCAGGCCGGCAGTACACCAGGCCACTACAGTACAGCTCAGTCGCCGGGCACGAACTGCGGGAACCTCGTATCACCTGGACAGCAGGCGGTTGCCCCTCTCCTGCCAAACCACGAACACCGAGGCCACAGGTCCTCACGTTCGGTAAAGCACTCAGGTCTGCACAGCTTCAGGATGTCCGATCGAGGGAAGCAGCTCACAGTGGGACATCAGGCTAACCAGGTCCGCATGGCTGCAGGACGCCTGGTCGAAGAACGTCGCGACCCGAACCGCCGATCAACCAGCTGCCGTTCTTTGGTTGGTTGGTTGGTTCCTCAGTTCTTTGGCTCAACCCACTGCGGGGGATAGGCCATGAAGCGGACGGTGCCTTGCTTAGGAAACTAATTCACTTAGTGAAGGAAAAAGTTGAAATGAAATATTTAGCCTTTACATATAAACTCGCAAGACTTAAAGAAGAGAAAAAAAACTCCTATATGGAAACAACAACAAGAACAACAATAAAAATAAATATATACAGTTGCATATAAGACAACTGAATTTAGCTACACTCAACATTCAATTCTTTTGGATTCTCGTAAAAAATTAGAGACAGCGTTGAAAACGCTCCTGTGGCTAAAACCAAATATGGTTGCCCCAAATGAAAGAATAACCGGAAGTGACAAATTCAAGCCCAACTTCCGCAGGGGTTCTTCGATCGTGTCCCGCTCCTGATGCTCGAGCGGGCCGCTGCACTCCCTCTTCCTTTTCGTATTTTCCCCGGCACATAGCGAAGCGCAGAACTGCCGTTTCCTCTTCACTTCGTCGCAGCCAAAATCCACATCATCACAATATATTTTATCGAAGTAGAAGCATTAGGCTATTCCAAAAAAAAAAAGGAAAAAGATTTTTTGTCGAGCCTGGTGGCAGACTTGTCACCGCCCCATTATAAAGGGGACGCTCATAGCATCCATCCATCCATCCAGACCAATGAACTTGAAGGGTGCAACCGGATCATATCGGAAAAGAAAGGTTGGGGCGTAGGAATGCTACTTCAACACGGCGACAAATGGACTAGAGTGAAACAGACGTGTTCAGAGCACCTCCAAGTTTCGGGCACAGTAGGTGGAAAGGAAACGTGGTTAGGGGTAGCCTACTTGTGGGCGGGGAATAACTGCAGAGAAAAGAATCAGGAGATAGTGGATTGCATGAGTGCGGATATAAAGGAATTTGGTAATGGGGCCGAAATCATCCTTCTAGAGGACATGAATGCCCACATACATGACCTTGACGGATATTCAGACACCAATGGGAAGTTATTACTAGACCTCTGCGAGAAACATAGTCTGGACATAGTTAACACGGGGCCTAAATTCGACGGCCACATCACGTTGGAAGTCAGAAACAAGCAATCAAGTGTTGATTATGGTCTCATGACTGAAGGAATTTACCACAAACTGAGAGAAATGAGAATAGACAAGGAAGCCATTAAAACCTTGTGTAGTGATGATGAAAGAATATCATTAAAAATGAGGTATTAAACTGGAAATAGGAACATGGAATCAAAGTCTGGCAGCTCGTATTTAAATGACAAACAAATAATAAATATAGCCGCAAGAGTCGATGAAGAAGTAGGCAATATACCAGGCGAGGACTAGGAGTACAGTGAGATGTTACATCTAATGACGAAAGAGGTAGGGAAAGAGAAGAAAACTATTTGCTGCAAGGGAAAGAGGAAGCCAGAAAGTTGGTGGAACAAGGAAATCCGGGAAGTGATCGAGAAGCGGCGTGAAGCATCACGGCGGCATAGATGGGCAAAAAAGGGAGAAGCGGCCGCAGGACGAAGTCAACAAAATATGGGAAATATAATTAGAGGAAACATTCATTGTACAGAAATTGGTCGAGGCAAAAATTAAAGGAGAAACTGAACGCTGGGTGACAGAGTTTCACGAAAATAGGAGGCCATGCCTAGGATACCTTGGAGCCACAGAAAGGCGCTAGGAAGAAAGCGCTAGGAAGGAAGCAGGCGGCGTGTCCAAAATTAAACTTTTTATTCGGCCTAACTTGGGGCCGAGAAACGGAAAGTCAACCTACAGCAATACAAGCTGTACACTGATAGTGCGAACAGAGCGTTGGCCGTCGATAATCTGAACTGCGGCCAGGAGCGCCGGCATTTTATAGGTGCAGCATCGAACATTCGAGCCTTATCGCTGGTGGCCGCGTTAGTTCGAGAACAATGTCAACTGTTCGCGTTTGCGCGCTCAAGCCCATAAGAAGATTCCAAGACAATGTGGAAGGTTCCAAGACATTAGGGCGCAGCTTGCACAAGGCGGCGGCTACGCGGTCAACGGACCAGTTACATAAAAATGACAAAAAAGCGCGCGTGGCATTGCCCCCTCTGAAAAAGCATCGTCCCGATGCTCGTAACACAACATGGAAGGGGGGAAAAGTGCATGCACAAATAAATTACAATGATAAAGGAAAAAGCAGTCCTAAGGTTCGCTAACGCTTATAAAACGGCTTAAGGCGCACATTTACGACTTCAGGTCGTGCGCGGCCCCGATGAGTGTTCGTGATGCCATCCGGGATGACCTCGCAGTCTAGAGCGCCGAGACGTCGAAGAACCTTGTATGACCCGAAGTATCGCCGAAGAGGTTTTTGACTAAGTCCACGTCGGCATGTCGGCGTCAAGACCCCAACACGGTCACCGGGCTGGTATTCCACGAAGCGTCGTCGAAGATAGTAATGGCGACTGTCGGTCCATGTCTTGTGTTCCACGTCGACATACATGGCCGGCATGTCGGCGATGGTCTTAGACGCTCGGTGAGGCCATTGGTCTGTGTGTGGTATGCTGTGGTCCGGTGGTGGCTTCCATCGCTGTATCTCAAGATCGCCTGAGTAAGGTCAGCAGTAAAGTCCGTACCTCTATCGGTGATAAGTACCTCTGGGGCGCCATGACGCAGGACGATGTTCTCAACGAAAAACTTGGCTACCTCGGCGGGACTGCCTTTGGGCAGAACCTTTGTTTCGGCATAGCGCGTGAGGTAGTCAGTAGCTACGACGATCCATTTATTTGCGGAAGTGGACGTTGGAAATGACCCCACTAGGTCGATTCCGATTAGCTGGAATGGTCAGCGAGAAGGTTCGATTGGCTGAAGAGAGCCTGCTGGTTTTGTCGGCGGTATCTTGCGTTGTTGAAAGTCTCGGCATGTCCTTACGTAGCGAGCGACGTCGGTGGCAAGGCGCGGCCAATAGTACCTTTCCTGTATTCTTGCGAGCGCGCGGGAAACACCGAGGTGTCCATCCGTCGGATCGTTGTCTAGGGCCTGGAGGACTTCTAGTCGTAATGCTGAGGGCACCACGAGAAGGTAGTTGGCTCGAAGTGGCAAGAAGTTCGTCTTCAGTAGAACGCCATTTCGCAAGAAAAACGACGCCAGTCTTGGCTTGAATACCTTCGGAACAACGGAGGCCCTGCGCTCAATGTGTTCCACAAGGCCCCTGATTTCTGGGTCCGCTCGCTGTCGTTCGGCGAAGTCGTCGGCACTTATGGTTCCCAAGAAACAGTCATCCTCCTGGTCGTCTTGCGGCGGTGGGTCGACGGGGGCGCGAGACAGGCAGTCAGCGTCGCAATGTTTTCTTCCGGACTTTCGTTCAGGCGATGATAATCGACGCAGAAACGTAGGGTTCCATCCTTCTTCCTCACTAACACTACTGGAGACGCCCACGGACTCTTGGACAGCTGGATGATGTCGTCGCGTAGCATTTCGTTCACTTGTTTCTTAACGGCGAGAACGGCAGCATGGGTTAGTTGGTGATTTATAATCGACATATTTGCACAGCGCTACGTAAACTAGGACATATGAAAGGACACAACACAGGCGCTGACTTCAACTGAATTTTATTAGCCAAAACGCTAGAAATATATACTGCTGATAACACCAGCACACATCAGCATAAACGCACAAACCTATTGCATCACAGCCAGCCACGCGATTTCCTTTTTGGTTAGGGCAACTGATGGCATGCTTACACAAAGGTCACCCAGCAGTTTCACTTGATTAGCTTCTATAATTTCCCGCGTAAGCTGCTCACGGTGTTTCGCGACAACGACGCACTTTTCAAATTCTGGTTTGCAACCACAATCTCTACATTGTATGCCGAGATGACCTTGAACAGCTGTGGTGACATGATAGTGATGCTCTTTTAAACGCTCGTTCAAGCATCTGCCCGTTTGCCCAACGTACTTCTTACCACAAGATAACGGGATCAAGTACACAACACCCACAGAGCATGCAACTAACTGCCCCTTGTGTTTTGTTATACAAACGCTTCTTCGTGTGGCTTGGTCATTCACGCGCTCACAAAGCATTGATAGTTTGTCCGGAGCTTAGAATACAACCTCAACGCTTACCTTATTCCCTATCTTTTTCAAGTTGTGCGAAATCTCGTGCAGGTATGGGAGCTCCGCGACTCGTTTATTGGCTCTAGCGGCACGGCTTGCTGGTGCTTCACCTCCCTGTCTTACGGTCCTAAGCATCTTTTTTTTCTGCCATCGAAACCACCGTGAGCAGCTCACGTGGGAAATCATAGAAGCTGATTAAATGCGACAGCTGGGTGGCATCTGTGTAATCATGCCACCAGTTGCCCTAACCAAAAAAGGAAATCGAGTATCTGGCTGCGATGCAATAGGTTTGTGCGTTTGTGCTGATGTGTGCTGGTGTTATCAGATGTATATATTTCTAGCGTTTTCGCTAATAAAATTTAGTTGAAGTCAGCGCCTGTGTTGTGTCCTTTCATACATGTCGATGAAGTGGATGCGCTTGAAAGACGAGGACGAAGAAGAGACGGGACACACAGTGCGCAACTTACAACTTGTTTATTGGAAAAAAGGGGGTCACTTATATACACTTAAGCACATATATCCTTGTTTACGTAGCGCTGTGCAAGTATGTCGATTCTTAACGGCGTCCCTTTCTCGCGTCGAAAGCCGGTAGGGACTCTGACGGAGTGGTCGAGCATTTTCTTCCGTTATGATACGGTGTTGAGCAAGGGGCATTTGCCGGACCTGTGATGAGGACGAGAAACAGTCCTTGTATTCCTTCAGAAAGCATCGGAGCTGTTGCTGTTGACGAGCGGGAAGGCTTGGGTTTACGTCGAAGGATGGCTCAGGCATTGCGGTTGTCGTTGTAGCTTCGTCAGAATCTGAAAAGGCAAACGCATCGCTGACAGCCAAGATTTCTTCGATGTACGCAATCGTCGTGCCCCTGCTCAGGTATTCTTGGCTGAAGTTCGTTAGCATCACGCTTCCTTTTCCTTCATGCAGCCGAGCAATGCCTCTTGCGACGCAAATGTCTAGCAGCAAACGCTGATCGCTCTCGATGACACCTTCGATGCATTCAGCCGTTTCGGTGGCGACGGCATTTATGATGCTGGATCTAGGAGGAATGGTGACTTGACCCTGGAGCACTTCCAGGGCATGTTGACATGCGTTCGTATCCGGCGGTGTCGCTTGCTCCGACGATAGAGATATCGACTGGGTTGTTAGGTCGATGACGGCGCCGTGATGGTTTAAAAAGTCCATGCCAAATATGGCATCCCTCCAGCAATGATGCAAGATTACGAAGCTCGCAGCATAAGCGTGATTATTGATGGTGACTCTTACTGTGCAGACTCCAGACGGCGTTATTAGATGGCATCCAGCGGTCCGGATCTCGGGGCCTTCCTAAGCAGTCCTACGTTTCTTCAACGTTGCGGCGAACGGTCCACTCATGACGGAATGGTCGGCTCGAGTATCCACGAGAGCGGTGACGTTGTGGCCATCGATCAGTACCTCGAGGTCACCAGTTCCCCGTCTTGCGTTGCGGTTAGGTCGTGGCGTCGGATCACGGCTGCGTCGGTTTAAGTGGTTGCTTGGGCGAGTTGGTACGACATACTTCACATAAGAAACAGCGCTAAAAAACGGCGAACAAGAGAAAGAAGGACACAGACGACAGCGCCGCCGTCTGTGTCCTTCTTTCTCTTGTCCGCCGTTTTTTAGCGCTGTTTTTATGTGAAATGCGTCGGTTTGTTCCGCTGTTTCCATGTTGCGCTGTCAGATCTTCGGTGCGCGAAGTTTCATCGTCAGGAGTCTGCCTGGTTCGCGTCGTCTTCTGGAGGTTTCGCCGCGGCGTCGTCGTCAGCGTGAGCGGAGGATCTTCGCTAGTTCGTCGTACAGCAACCGCATCTCCATCGGTTGCTGCCCTTAGTTTTCCGGATATGAGCTCGCGGAACGGCCCCAGTTAGAACCGCTGTACTGCTGTCGTCGCTGACGGGACCGGTAGCGTCCAGGCGACGGCGAACGCGAGGTACGTCGAGGTGCCCATTCAGTGGTGGCCAAGTAGTCGGCTATGTCGCGTGGAAGCTCACCACGCTGTGGAGGCGGTGCGTTGACGGCATGTAAGCACAGCAAACATGATCGCTTTTCACGGCCAGGTTAATGTCTAAAAACTGCAAAGCATTGTCGGTTGGAAGCTCGAGAGTGAAGGTTAATCCTTTGGAATTTGTGTTAAAGGCATTTAAAATGAAGTCCATGGTAGGGCACTGGGCACGTCTGGTCTAAAACAATTAAAAAATCGTCAACATATCTAAAAACATAAAAAGGGTGTGATGAATTAGAAACACATTGCAGTGCCTGGTCAATAAGGGATAAACAAGATGTTATATAAAATAGGTGCTACACTTGACCCGATGCAAATGCCTATCTTTTGCAAATAAATACCTGTTTTTCAGCGTGCGCTGGCTATAAACAGTTGGTAGTTTGGCGCTCTTCTGTCTCTTTCCTCCGGCCCTTTTTCATGTTCCTAGCTTCGCGCCAGTTACGATATGTTCAGCAAACAACAACATATTCTATATAAAGGAGGAAATCAATTGGAAGGGTACGGAGTGCTAGGTTACATCTTAACGGTAACAGCCGATTCGTTTAAAAAAAAAGCGTTCAGGGGATTTCCCCGATGAGTAAAAGTGTGGCGGAGAGAGCAACGGAGGAAGAGCTAGTACTTGAGAATTTCAACTGGAAAAAGGCCGAAGGAAAAATTCCAAAGCGCACTGGCGCTGGTTTAGATGGGGTAGGACATAACAGTAAAGAAGCACAGCTGAAAGCAGTAGAAAAATGCCTAAACGACAGACAAATACCGGATGGTTGGCAAAAAAGTAGAATGAACTTAATCTATAAAAGCAAGGGAAAAAAGGATAACATTCGCTCGTATAGCCCACTAGCCATTACATCGGTACTATACAGGTTGGCGATGCAAGCAGTAAAAATGAAAATAGAGACGAGGGCAGAACATAACGATATTTTGGGAGAACTTAAGAATGAATTTCGAGTCGACAGGTGGTTAGACGATAACCTGTTTGTTCTCACTCAGTGCATAGAAATATCTAAAATAGAAAATAAGCTCTTGTACATGGCTTTTCTAGACATCACTGGGGCATACGACAAAGTTAATCAGGAAATTTTGTGGGCTATATTGAAAGGAATGGGCATAGGGGACGACTGTATACGGCTTTTGAGGGAGATATACCGAGAAAATACAGTTTGCATAGAATGGGAAGGAATGCGTAGCAAAGAGAACGTTGAGTTTAGCAAGGGGCTGAGAGAGGGATGTTCTTTGTCCCGGCTGTTATTCATGCTGTACATAGTGAGTACGGAAAAAGCACTAGAAGGTAGCGACATTGGTTTTGACCTGTCACACAAACAGGGCGGCGTGATGATTGAGCAGAAGCTTCCAGGTTTATTTTATGCGGACGATATCGTCTTATGTGCGGACAGTCGAGATCATATACAGCGGCTGGTGGATATATGCGGAAGGGAAGGTGAAGCTCTTGGACTAGGATTTAGTGTAACGAAGTGTGGATTGATGGTATTCAGTGATACCTGTGATCAGGCGGTGTCAATACATGGCCAAGAAATACCGAGGGTAAGCGAACACAAGTACCTTGGAGTATGGGTAAACGAGAGTGATAGATACATGGAATCCACAGGAAAAAGCCTCGGCAGCAAAAGGAAAGAGGAATGCTGCAATAATGAAGCGCAGAGCGTTGTGGGGATACAATAGGTACGAGGTGCTGCGAGGTCTGTGGAAAGGTGTAATGGTTCCGGGGCTTACTTTTGGGAACTCAGTGGTGTGCATGAGGGCAGAGGTGCAATCGGGAATGGATGTAAATCAATGGACTGTGGGACGTCTCGCGTTGGGTGCTCACGGGATGAAGACAAATGAGGCTGTAAAGGGCGATATGGAATGGGCAGGTTTTGAGGCGAGGGAAGCTCAGAGCAAAATAAGGTTCGAAGAAAGGCTAAGGAATATGAAGGAGAGTAGAACAGCAGAGAAGGTGTTCTGTTATTTGTTTAGGAAGAGCGTGGACACACAGTGGAGAAAAAGAACTAGGAGGGTCAATAGTAAATATACGGCCGGTAGTGTAACCAATATGTCAACAAAGAGCGTTACGCGAAAAGTAAGAGAGGCGGAGATGAATTACTGGACGGCAGCTATGGAGAAAAAGCCGGCTTTGAGTAACTACCGAAAGGGCAAAAATGAAATAAGTAGGGAGGCATTTTACGATAACTCAAGGGGAAGCGCTTTACTGTTTGAAGCGAGATCGGGTTGCCTTAGAACGCGTAGTTATAAAGCGGGATTCAGTAAACAAGAACAATGCACATGCTGCGGGGAAGGTAAGGAAACGGCGGAGCATGTTCTGATTGAATGTGGAGATATTCACCCAAGTGCACGTTTGGGCACGGGCCTACATGAAGCCTTTGGTTTTAGAGGCGACCATGGAAAGCTGAACACACCCACGATTGAAATAAGTAAGAGATAGTTAGACTATTGGGGGCAGAAAATTAGAGAGACAGGACAAGAATAAATATTGAAAAAAAGGACATTCTGCCCTAAAGGGCAGAGAACTAGGCTGAGAATTTACGTATTGTTTTTACTGTAGCAAGACAGATTTAATTGAAGTAGAGACACTAGGACAACACTAAGAAAAAGAAGAGTAAAGGGAATTTTTTTGTCGAGCCTGGTGGCACACTTGTCACCGCCCCGTTATAAAGGGGACGCTCATAGCATCCATTCATCCACCGTCCTGACGAAAGATTGAGTGCTTGGTGTGTCCAGATAAGATCGAACACGAGGTCTTGGTCACTATTTCTGATTTTGATGAAACTTGCTGTAGGTCTAGGCATTACACCCATGACAATGAATTAAAAGTTAGTCATGCGAAAAAAAATTTGTTTGCCCGAAAAAAAAATATACAAATTTCGGCCGCAAAAAATACTTTTCCGCTAATTTCGCGATTTCTGAATTTTGAGCGCACCTAAGGAAAAAACGGTGCACCTCTTGGTCACAATATTTATTCCCCTCAAATAACAAGCGAAATACAATCTTAGTGTCTATTATTTTTCTTGCTTGTCGAAGCACTTTTGAGGAAAAAAACTGCAAATATGGCAAATCGCACAAAATATCTGTGTTTGAGGAACTTACTGCTGCAAACAATTTAAAGTGAGGACAATAAAAATTGCTACATATTAACTTTGATACCTTTGGTCTCTTTTGCTCGATAATTGGGCCAAAACGGAAGTGATTTACCAAAAAGGCTGAACTTTGAAAATAGTTTTCTGAAAAACGCCATTTTTAATTTTTTAAGAAATGCCTCTGATTGAATTCAAGGACGTCATCTATTATTCTGCATAAAAAACGCTGCATTAGTCTGGTTGCTAACAGGGTATAATGCGTCAAATGTGACCAAGTCAGCCTAGCGGCCGCGTCGTTTATTACGTGCTGAAACTCGCATATAAGTTGTTCAAAATACTTGTACGCGACATAATAACAAATCAGCAGCTCCACACCAGCAAATGCGCAGCCAGGTTTCATGGTTCAGCAAGCTTTGTCGTGCGATCAGCCGCTTGACAAACCCGCAGCAGCGGCCGCTCGATGCTGCGGGCGCTCACATTACATGAGTGCCGCTTCGACTGCGGATGAGCTCCGCTTGCGCCCCAAACTACACTCAGAGGACGAGCGAGAGAAGAAATGTATCACTTTGAAAGTTAAAGACTGTTAAGTGCTAATAAAAGCTATATACAAAAAAAAACGCCAGGCCTGCGCGAGAGTTGAGAGTTACGGACACCGGCGGCGGCGGCTGACAACTACGGCGCCAAAAACGGCCATTGAAATGATCTCATAACAGCTTTCGCTGTAAAAGGAACTACATTACTTAAATTCACCCACACGTGTAGGTCCTGCGTAGTTGTGCTGCTTTTACAGCGAAAGCTGTCATGAGGTCATTTCGAAGGCCATTTTTGGCGCCGGAGGTGTCAGCCGCCGCCGCCGCCGCCGGTCTCCGTAACCACTATTGCTCGCAATATGAAAAAAAACGAAATAAGAATAAATTTCCAGGATGGAACGGGGTTCGAACCTGGGCCCTCTCCGTGGGATCCTAGTGTTCTACCTCAGAGCCATGCCGGTGGTTGAAACTGCCTTGCAAAAAGACGCTATACAGGCTTCATGTCCAGAAGGCACCACATTAAAATATGTAATTTAGTGTGGTAGAAGAGTGAAATAACAACCACGCATCACAAAACGCGAATTCTGTAACCAGGCGTCACACAATGCGGCTGTTGGATGCTTCCAACCCATTACAGAGGGCTCTGCAATAATTCTTCATCATCATCAGGCACAACACCAACAAAGGGCGCATAATGCCTTACATGTTTTAGCGGGTACAACGGCTCTCCGTTGAATGACGAAAAATGGCATAGTGGCTGTTCACCTACTTCATAGAAATTATGATGATTTATAGCGTAGTGGGTGCCTCGCAAGTGAACTTGCATTGGTTGTCAAGGAAGCCCATAAGCCCACGATCCATTTCCTCAGGGTCTCAATAAAGTTCTTCCCCCCTTTCTCTGTCTCTTTTTCTCACGTCAACGTATGTTATATTGCATGGTAGGAGAGTGAAATAGCGAGCGGGCGTCACACAATGCGAATTACGTAACTAGTGAGCCGTTTAAAGCTTCCAACCCATTACAAAGGGCTGAGCCACAATTCTTCATCGTCATCATTCGTCACGTCAACAAAGTGCACATAATGCCTTACAGATGTGTAGCTGGTACCTCGTTTCTGCGCAGAATGACGAATAATGGCGTTGTAGGTGCTTCCCAACTTCACAAATATTGTGATTTGTGGCGTAGTGGGTACCTTGCTGGTGTACTTGTATGAGTAGCCCCAAGAGAGTTTACTACGGGCTCTATAAATGCCGCTCTTCCAGCCTTCGCTGTGACTGTGCTGCGCTTTCCGCGCAGGCCTGGCGTTTTTTTATTTAGGTCTTCCCTTTTGCGTTGACTGATATCTGTGTAATCACATGTGACAGGTATATATGTGTGTTGCTTTAATAAAAACGATAGTTGGAAGTTAGCGCTTGTCCTCGTCGTTTCTTTGTCCGCTGTGCTGGTTTTGCGCTAAAATTTTAGCATTATAGCTTACTCGAACCGCATAATATAATCTGTTTTATTTGCATCTTTCTCAATTTTTCTGTCATGGACAACGCTGATTTTTCGCTCACAGCCAACGACGCCGACACCGACACCGAAATTTGTGCAAAACAAGCTCTTTAACGCTGTCGCGTTAATACCACTCCTTTGTATACGGGCCTAGAATTCACAAAACAGAAAACCGATGACAATATATGCGATAAAGTAAGAAATTTCAGACCAGATATCAATTTAGTTCAGAGCACTATTATTTCATTCATGAATTTGCGGCAGAGAATCTTGATTTGTCTGTTTGTTGAAACGTTGTAACATGTTGGCTTTTCTCGACGCAGGGTTCTGAGGATACTCAAGCCTCGTACGTAAGAGCACCTGTCAAGGATGGCATCGTTTTTTCGCCTTACCCTGTTTTGGAGCTTCGTGATGACGAGACATTTTATCAATACATAAAAAGGCGCTTCTTAGAAAGAGCTGGACGCCCAGCATTGGTAAGCATAAAGCGTGCATGGTGCAACTTTTAAATGCTTTTAATAGGCAGCGCAAACAGAGGGAAAAGGAAAGAGCAGAGACGGCATACACAATGTCGAGCAAGTGAAAGTTTGTTAGAAAAACACAAATTATTTGAGCAGAAAGGAACAACCAAACTGCACTTCCCCTGAAAACAACTACAAAAAATGCGAGAAAAAATGTTGTATGGCACGAGTGATCCAAAAAAAGACACTTGAGCGTCACTAAATGCGCACTTAGGACATTTCTAAAATTTCTAAAAATGTCAAAAAGCAAAGACAAGTGCGGGATCCAGCAATCTACCGCATGCAGTAACTCTAAGATAAGAGAGAAAGCAGGAGCAGCCGATTGAAAGATATCCTTGTTTATACTGAGTGAGCCTAGTCCGGTAACGTCAAGGGCAGATAACTCAGAGTGGCGGAATGGATACCAAGAGTTTGGATGTGCAGCCGAGGACGAGAAAGCCGACGAAATTAAGAAATTCGCATGCATCGAGTGGAAGCAACCCGTGCAGGACAGGGTGTTGGGTCCTCGCCCTGCAGTAAACATGAAAGGCCGCGGATGGTTATGTTAATTTTGAATGATGCGTCGTTGTGAAATCAATGAATAGTTGAAGTAGCGGAACATCAGAAAAATCTCGCACTAACGAACACGGGGAGAAACATATTTGCCTATGTCATACTGCGCAATAGCAATAACACATTAATGCCCCACATTTTACGGACCTTGCCGCCTTCACAATCTTGCGCTTTGTTACTGCAACGAAAAACCAGCAAGCCCTACTTGAAACACCGATGAGGCCCCATATTTTATCTAGTAAAGCAAAGTTTGTAACGTTATTGAAATAACATTTGAATTTTATTCTTTTAGGCATTGAGGGGCGTTCTGTTGGGACAGACTTGGCAAGAAAACCGCGGTTTCCATTTTTAACGCAACGGTGTCCCGATGGCTGGGTGGCTCTTATGGGTGGTGACCAGGCAGTGGGGGAATATGGCAGCGGTTTTTGTTTGTTGCAATAAACCTTCAGTTGAGAGTCAGCGCTTGTTTGTGTTCCCTTCTATCCGTCCCGTGAGTGTGTGCGCTGTTACCGCCCATAAAGCGGTTCTACACTTGCCAGAGTGTAGTTAGTAGAGTTCGCAGAACGCAGTAATTTAGGGATTTTCAATAACTTCTACCGAAAACGGGTGAACCGCAAGTGGCCGTGGAGGAGCCCTAATGGCGAAACTAGGAATGAAATATATTTGATACTGTGCGCATCGTGCAGGATATCGAAGTGCTCGGAAAGATGCGCCGCAGTGACGATAGGATGGCAAGGTCTTCAAACACGAAGAAGCTAGTTAGATAGCTCTGAGAGAAAAAGTAGAGGAATTGAGCATCCTGTTCTAGAACAGATAATCGGCTTGAACCGAGGAAACCGACATTAGCGTTGACGTAATGAATGATAACGTGATGAGTATCATTACGGAGTGTGCAGTACAAGTTGGAGACACAGTAATAAAACGAGACACTGGCAAGCTCTCCCGCGAGACGAAATAGCTGACTAAGAAACATCAAAGCATGAAAGTCTCAAGCACAACAGACCAAATAGAAATGGCAGAGCTTTCGAAGTTAATCAACAGGCGTAAGGTTGCCGACATAAGAAGGTACGACATGGAGAGAATTGAACATGCCCCAATGAACGGACGGAGCCTCAAAGCGGTAAAGAGAAAACTGGGCACATAGAAAAACCAGATGTATGCACTAAGGGACAAGGAAGACAACGTCACTACCAATACGGATAGGATAGGTAAAGAGTTTTACAGAGATCTCTGCAGCAGCCGGGACAACGACGAAGATAGTGTAAGAATGAGCCCAGAGGAAGTGGACATCCCAGGAGTAGCGACAGGGGAAGTAAAGAAAGCCTTGGAAGGAATGGAAAGAAGCAAAGCCGCTGGTGAGGATGAGGTTGCATCATATCTGTTCAGAGAGGGTACACAGACTGAGTTACAAAAACTGGCCACCCTGTATGCGAAGTATCTCTAACGGTGAGGGCACCAGAATCTTGGAAGAATGGTAACATCATCTTGATACGTACAAAAGGGACTTCAAGGACTTGAAAAACTACAGGCCGATGAGCTTACTGAACGTTGACTACGAGCAATTTACAAAAATAAAAGCTAATAGAATTAGGACCACCATAAGATTTAATCAACCCAAGGACCAAGCAGGATTTCGCACACGCTGCTCGACAATAGTCCATGTGCACACCATCAATCAGGTGATAGAAAAATGCACAGAATATAAAGATCCCCTTCATAGTTTACGAGAAAGCATTTCATTCGTTCGAGATAACAGCAGTGATGCAGGCGCTGCCGAATCAGGGCGTCGACGAACCATACATAAAAAAGATACGTGGCTGATCCCTCCGTCATAGGAATCGGTATAACACGACAGTGAAACGTGTCTTGACAAAGGTATTTGAGCGTTTTATGTGCATTGATACATGAGAGCTTTTACAATGGCTATTGGCGTTTCGCAGCTATAGCACCGTCAAACAGAAAGAAGGACTCACGAACGAACGCACAAGTATATCAGCAAGGCGTTGCTTCGGGCTAGTTGGTAATCCATAATTACACACACAAGTATACTCGCACATGCACAAGTATACTCAGGATGAATGAAAACTAATAACTGTCACAGTTAATATATTTTTGTGTTTATGCCGCGCGCTCCTTTCGCAAACGCGGCCGCTGCAGCGAGAGAAGTGACCTTCGTGCGCTCTGTAACCTCAACGCAACCGTTGCGGTGAACGCACAATACGTACAAACCGCCCCCATCACGAGATAAGCACGCGCGCACGTACTTTGCCCTGCAGGGCAAAGTACTGGTGTGTACATACATGTAGGAGGAGCGCACGCATCGGAACGAGCAGTGCTGGGCAGTATCGAAGATACATGTATCTTAGATACTATCTTAGATACTCTATGGGTATCTTGTATCTGTATCGAGATACGTCTCGAAAAACGAGTATCTGTATCTGTATTTCCAATACATTCGATAATGTATCGTGTATCTTAAGATACAAGATACATCTATCGCAACACAACCGCGTGAAACAATAATCGCTAGAAGAGCTCCGCTTCTCAAGCTGGCACTGGTGCCACTAAGCCATCTGAATAAGTCTAAGGGCAGTGACGTTAATTTATTTTGACGCCAGAGTCATCTAGTGAGGGTAGATCAGGAAGACAAGCACGCGGACGTCTACGCCCAGCCCACGTACCTTTTGTTTTCTCGATTTCTTTTCTATTTAGTTGCGCCAATGCCGCAACACTTGCTCTTAGCCACTGTCCTGCGCCGGGTACTCCATTGGGTGCGGTATCTATTGCGCAAATCTTATGTTGTTACAGTGTCGTTATTGAAGATATTCTTGCGTCTTGCTTCGTAACGAAATGTGATGCGTGCAAGAATGGGGTTGCTTTGCGTCGCGTGTATTTTACATATCAGCGATTTCAAGGATCTCGTGGATGTCAGTTTGACTTGCATGCAATGAATTAACTTATATGCAAATAAGATTCTGGCAACTTTAGCACCACTGGTACTGATGCTAGACCTAATAGAACAAGTGTTTACCCAAGAGAAAATATCTTGGCGTACCGTATTTTTCACTTCCATCAACATCTATTCAAATAATTTATGAAATCCTAATTTGATTATTAGCACAAGTGCTTTCTTAGCTGTCATTTTGCATCACATACATTACCTAGGTCTCTGTACTGTTTTTCCGGTCTGGTCACTGCAGTACGTCTTTTGTAAAACGCTCCCAAAATAAGATTTCTGCTGTATTCTTCTAACTGCCTGCTTTATTTCTACAACTGTTTACACATTTGCACATTGCCAAGGCGATTTTATAAACAAATATATTATTATGTGGACGTGTGTTGAGTATACAGTACAAAATATTATCTTTACCGCTTAAGAAAATAGCGAAACTAAATTTGCATTATAATATTGGAAATAATTAGGAGCCACCTTCTCGCGATTCGAGAAACGTTGTTTTACTGAATGCTCCGTTTTATTCATGAGCGTCCCAACGAGCCGTTTCAGGCAATTTTCCATAGGCACTGAATTTTCTATTGTCTAACAGGTAAGTTGACGATACTTCATGCTCATAGATATTGAGGGCGCCGTCTGTATTGTGTTTCTGTACTCATTCAATGTCAATGTTTGATACACAACCACCTCTCTATTTTACTAATATTTGTGTTTCTGTTTTAGGCCTTCTTAAATATTTTTCCTATTACTAATCGCCACGTATAGGGAGCTATAATCAGTAATAGTGCGAATAGCGGCGGTGTCTTGCGACGCTTTGAGCAACTATACAATACGTCTCAGACATATCCGCGTTGCGCATGTTCTCTCGTTGAAGAAAAGTATCTGGCGAGGGGCAGAATATTGGTCACCACCGCACGACTGCTGCACCGAGCCGCAGGGCGACAAATTCGGGAAATAGAAATTGTCTGGGTACCAGCACACTGTGGTAACCCTGGGAAGGAGGCGGCTCACCTGAATGCTCGAGGTTTCGTCAGCCGGGCAGGTGAGCCGCCCGTTCCGGGGAGATCCGCGAGAGATGGGCTGGTGTCCTTTCACGACATCACCAATCATTATAAACTAGAGCGGAGGCTTTATCCACCCCCGCACAAGCGGTTGACCAAGGCGCAGGAATGCGTCTGGAGAAAACTGCAGACGCGATCTTTTCCCAACCCATACGTGTTGAGCAAAATATACCCGGAGGAGATTAGGCCACAATGCAAATGGTGCCAGGCAGTGGCAAGTTATGACCATATACTGTGGGAATGAAGCATGGTGCCGCCATCGACGGCTATTATGCGTGATCCCTCTCTCGAACAGTGGGAGGCCGTGTTGACCAGCTCAGACGCAGTCGTCCAGACAAGGGTCGTGGAGTGGGCCACACAGGTCGCCGTCAACCTTGGGTTGATGGCCATCTAACACGGAATCGTCCCCAACTGTTTTCTGACGAAATAAAGTTTTTCCATCCATCCATGCTAAAGGATTGCACGTTAGTGAGTATATCAACAAAGACTCCCTTACGCCAGCAGCTAAATACATGGAAATTGATTGCAGTTTTACGTCATCTACGTATACAGGGGTCTCAAACACAGCTTATAACCGATGGGCCGCAGTCGCGAAATTTAGCTCCAAGGGCCGGGACAGTGAAGATGGTGGGGTCGGAGAGAGATTGAACAAAATGACGTTGCCATTTGAAAAGAAGCCTTTCCCATATCTCATATATAGGTCATTTCTGAGGGGGATTTGGAGTCCGAGCAACATCGATACCCATGTACACAACGAGTGAAATCGGGACGCCGATTGAAATATAGTTTTTGTTTCACGGTTATGTTTCAGCACATGTTGACCACATCTTCCTCACGAAGAAATGCTTGAGACCAGTTATGTCTGTGTAGCTCACGAACATACTTATTAAGAAAATAAAAACAAATAGGACGGAGACGGTCATGTGTGCCGGCCGAGCCGCTAGCGAACGGTCTCAAACCCCGCATACACCATGCTTTACACCTCTCTTCCCCCCCCCTCCCCCTCCCCCCCCCTCCCCCCCCCCAAAAAAAAAGTCGCTACCAGCGTTGTTGCTGCTGTACACCTGTCCGGATATACGGTATTGTGCAAGATATCTTCTACGGACAAGGCAAAAGTCCACACCGGTATTTGCGCCGTCGTGCGAAGGCTTCTTATTCACGTTATTGTGATGATATGGCAAACCCGCTAGCCCGTCGGCAAGCTGAGAAGCGACTCTCATCAATTGCAAAAATGACAAGCAAGAACCGCTGTCAGCGGAGTGTATAAAGAGTTGTCCTGTGAAGAAGATAAAACAAGCCCCAATAAGTTGTTTTGGAAGAAAACTAATGTACTTTGAGCAAGAATGGCAAAACTATTGTCACGTGGTCGTGACGTCGACGGAGACAGCAGTCAGCACGTCGGAGATGAAACTGTTTATTTGGCCGAACTTGTGGCCGGGAGACTGAAAGTCAAACTACAGCAATACACTGATAGCGTCGAACAGAGCGTCGACCGTCGATCAACTGACAAGCGGTGAAGCGCGTCGGCATTTAAACATGTGCCGTCGAATATTCCAGCGTTATCGCTGGCTGTCCTGCAAATTCTAGAATAAGCTCGAGTGTGCGCGTCTTGCGCGCAATCTTAACAAAACGATCTACAATGATCGCGAAGGTTCTCGAACAATGAGGCGCGGTTCGCGCTGAGCGTTGCTGACAGTCTTTGTGGCCGAAAACCGAGTACAGCAAAAGTGACAAAGAAACGCACGTGGCAATGCCCCCCTCTGAAAAAGCATCGTCCCGATGCTTAAAACCGAACAAGCCAATGCATGCAACAATAAATAACAAGAATAAAGCAACAAAGTACAATAAACAATAAGCACAAGAAAGAAAGCACAATAATAAAGCAAAATAACAGTCCTCAGATTCGCTAACGTGCGTAATATGGTTTGAGGCGCACGACATGGACGACTTCAGGTCGTGCACGGCGCCGCTGATAGTTCGTAATGCCGTCAGGGACAACCTCGTAGTCGAGTGCGCCGAGGCGTCGAAGTACCCTGTACGGTCCGAAGTATCGTCGAAGAAGCTTCTCACTGAGTCCCCGTCGGCGTATTGGCGTCCATACCCATACACGGTCACCGGGTTGGTATTCCATGTGGCGTCGTCGAAGGTTGTAGCGCCGGCTGTCAGTCGTCTGCTGGTTCTTGATCCGTAGGCGCGCGAGCTGTCGTGCTTCCTCGGCGCGCTGTAGGTAAGCGGCGGCGTCGAGATTTTCTTCGTCGGTGACGTTGGGTAGCATGGCGTCGAGCATCGTCGCCGGGCTTCTTCCGTAGACCAACTTGTACGGCGTCATCTGCGTCGTTTCTTGGACGGCCGTGTTGTAAGCGAAGGTCACGTACGGAAGGACGGCGTCCCACGTCTTGTGCTCAATGTCGACGTACATGGCCAGCATGTCGGCGATGGTCTTATTTAGACGCTCGGTGAGGCCATTGGTCTGTGGGTGGTAGGCGGTGGTGCGGCGGTGGCTCGTCTCGCTGTATTTGAAGATCGCCTGAGTTAGGTCCGCAGTAAACGCGGTACCTCTGTCTGTTATGAGGACCTCTGGGGCGCCATGACGCAAGACGATGTGCTCCACGAAGAACTTGGCTACCTCGGCGGCACTGCCTTTGGGCAAGGCCTTTGTCTCGGCGTAACGGGTGAGGTAGTCAGTTGCTACGACGATCCACTTGTTGCCGGAAGTCGACGTCGGGAACGGCCCCAGTAGGTCCATCCCGATTTGCTGGAAAGGCCGGTGAGGTGGTTCAATTGGCTGCAGAAGTCCCGCTGGCCTAGTCGGTGGTGTCTTCCGTCGCTGGCAATCTCGGCAAGTCTTACCGTAGTGGGCGACGTCAGCAGGAAGGCGTGGCCAGTAGTATTTTTCCTGTATCCTCGCGAGCGTGCGGGAAAAGCCGAGGTGGCCAGCCGTCGGGTCGTAGTGCAGGGCCTCCAGAACCCCTGGTCGCAGTGCCGAAGGTACAACGATGAGGTAGTCGGCCCGGGCCGGAGAGAAGTTCTTCTTTACGAGGACGTCGTTCTTCAAGATACATGGCGCCAATCCCCGCCTGAATACTTTTGGAACAACGGCGGTCCTGCCCTTGAGGTATTCCACAAGGCCGCTGAGTTCCGGGTCGGCTTGCTGTCGTTCAGCGAAGTCGTCGGCACTTATGGTTCCCAAGAAGCAGTCATCATCGTGGTCGTCCTGCGGCGGTGCGTCGAAGGGGGCACGAGACAAGCAGTCGGCGTCGGAGTGTTTTCTTCCGGACTTGTAAACGACGGTAATGTCGAATTCTTGAAGTCTTATGCTCCACCGTGCGAGGCGACCTGAAGGGTCCTTCAAGTTGGCTAGCCAACACAAGGCGTGGTGGTCGCTCACAACTTTGAAGGGCCGGCCGTAGATGTAGGGGCGAAACTTCGATGTAGCCCAGATGATGGCCAGGCACTCCTTTTCTGTTGTGGAATAGTTGATTTCTGCCTTTGATAGCGACCGGCTAGCATAACTGATGATCTTTTCCAATCCGTCGGTCTTCTGCACAAGGACGGCGCCGAGCCCTACGCTGCTTGCGTCGGTGTGGATTTCCGTATCGGCGTGCTCGTCGAAATGCGCAGGTATCGGAGGCGTCTGCGGGCGTCGTTTCAATTCTTGAAATGCCTGAACTTGCGACGTTTCCCACCTGAATTCGACGTCGGCCTTCGTGAGTTGCGTCAGTGGCTCGGCGATCCGTGAAAATTCCTTGACGAAACGTCTGTAATAGGCGCACAAGCCGAGAAAACGGCGTACGGCCTTCTTGTCGGTGGGCGTCGGGAAGTCAGCGATGGCAACTGTTTTCCGCGGGTCCGGGCGAACACCATCCTTGCTGATCACATGACCCAAGAACAAGAGCTCCTCGTACGCGAAGCGGCACTTTTCAGGCTTCAAAGTGAGTCCGGAGGTCTTGATTGCTTGAAGTACAGCTTCAATGCGCCGAAGGTGTTCGTCGAAGTTTGAGGAAAACACAACGACGTCGTCAAAGTACACGAGGCATGTCTGCCACTTCAAGCCGGCCAGTACTGTATCCATAACCCGTTGAAAAGTCGCAGGTGCCGAGCAAAGACCAAAATGCATGACCTTGAACTCAAACAGGCCGTCTAGCGTAATAAAGGCAGTCTTTTCTCGGTCTCTCTCGTCGACTTCTATTTGCCAGTAACCGGTGTTGAGTTCCATCGACGAAAAGTACTTTGCGTTGTGTAATCGATCCAGGGTGTCGTCTATCCGGGGAAGGGGGTACACGTCCTTCTTCGTGACTTTGTTCAGGCGACGATAATCGACGCAAAAACGGAGAGTCCCACCCTTCTTCTTCACTAGCACCACGGGGGATGCCCACGGACTTTTCGACGGCTGGATGATGTCGTCGCGTAGCATTTCGTCGACCTGTTTCTTCACGGCCTCCCGTTCCCGCGTCGAAACCCGGTAGGGACTCGGACGGAGTGGTCGCGCATTTTCTTCTGTTATAATGCGGTGCTTAGCAAGGGGCGTTTGTCGGACCCGCGATGACGACGAGAAACAGTCCTTGTTTTTCTGCAGAAGGCATCGAAGCTGTTGCTGTTGGCGAGCGGGAAGGCTTGGGTTTACGTCGAAGGGTGGCTCAGCTGTTGGGGTAGTCGTCGTAGCTTCGTCGTAATCTGAAAAAGGCAAACGCATCGCTGACGGCCAAGATTTCTTCGATGTATGCAATCGTCGTGCCCCTGCTCAGGTGTCTGTATTCTTGGCTGAAGTTCGTTAGCATCACGCTTCCTTTTCCTTCATGCAACCGAGCAATGCCCCTTGCAACGCAAATGTTGCGGTCTAGTAGCAAACGCTGATCGCTCTCGATGACACCTTCGATGTCTTCAGCTTTTTTGGTGCTGACGGGAATTATGACGCTGGAGCGCGGCGGGATGGTAACTTGATCCTCGAGCACGTTCAGGGCATGGTGACATGGATTCGTATCCGGCGGTGTCGTTTTGTCCGACGATAGGGTTATCGACTTGGTTCTTAAGTCAATGACGGCGCCATGATGGTTTAGGAAATCCATGCCAAGTATGACGTCCCTGGAGCAGTGTTGCAAGATTACGAAACTCGCAGGATACGTGCGATTATTGATTGTTACTCTTGCTGTGCATACTCCAGACGGCGTTATTAGATGGCCTCCAGCGGTAGGGATTTCGGGGCCTTCCCAAACAGTCTTAACTTTCTTCAACTTCGTGGCGGAAGGCCCACTGATGACGCAATAGTCAGCTCCAGTGTCGACGAGAGCGGTGACGTTGTGGCCGTCAGTGAGAACGTCGAGGTCGCTAGTTCGTCGTCTTGCCTTGCGGTTGGGTCGCGGCGTCGGATCGCGGCTGCGTCGGTCTGTTCCGCTGCTTCGACGTGGCGTCGTCAGTTCTTCCTCAGGCCGTGAAGTTTCGACGTCAGGGCTTTGTTCGTCTTGCGGCGTGTTCTTTAGATTTCGTTGCGGCGTTGTCGTCGGCAGCGGAGGATCTTCGGTAGTTCGTCGTACAGCAACCGCACCTCCATCGGTTGCTGCCCTTAGTTTTCCGGATACGGGCTAGGTGACCGGCCCTGGTTCGGGCCAGTGTACTGCCGGCGGTGCGGAGACATGTAGCGGCCGGGCGACGGCGAGCGGGAAGGTCGTCGTTCTTGCCAGTGTGTTCCGGTGTGGTAGTTGTCGATGTCCCGAGGCCGTTCGCCTGGCTGCGGGCGCGGCGCGTTGACGGCGAATCCTCGAAGCCCCATCTGTCGGTACTGACAGCGGCGGTACGTGCGGCCGGCCTCCCCGCAGTGGTAGCAGAGCGGGCGGTTGTCAGGGGCGCGCCAAACGTCGGTCTTCCTCGGCGTGTATCGCTGGCCGGCTGGCGGGCGGTATGACGTCGGTGGCGGCGGCGGTGGTGCCTGTGGCGGAACTGCTGGGGTGGCGCGGCGTCTTGACGTGGGCGAGGAAGGGGGGCGTTGCGTCGGGCTGCAGCAGCATAGCTCACTGCTTGCAGCTGCGGCTGCGCTGACTCGGGGTGCCCAGAGACTGCTGGACTTCCTCTCGGACGATGTCAGCAATCGAGGCAACTTCGGGCTGTGGTAAGGGTAATAGCTTGCGCAGTTCTTCCCGCACGATCGCTCGGATCGTTTCACGCAGGTCGTCGGAGCCGACGGCATGAACAGCTGGGCTGTCTTGAATCGTTCGGTGATTATACCGGCGGTTGCGCATTTCCAGCGTCTTCTCAATCGTCGTCGCCTCAGAGATGAATTCTAGAACTGTCGAGGGTGGGTTCCGCATCAGCCCAGCGAAGAGCTCTTGCTTTACCCCTCGCATGAGCAACCTGACTTTCTTGTCCTCGGGCATGGTGGTTCAGCGTGACGGAACAGTCTGGTCATTTCCTCTCCAAATATGGCAACGCTTTCATTTGAAAGTTGGACCCGCCTCTCTAGCAAGGCTGCGGCCCTTTCTTTTCTGACGACGCTTGCAAACGTCTGCAGGAAACGCTGCGAAAGGCGTCCCAAGTTCGAAGAGTGGACTTCGATTCTCGAACCAGGTCCTTGCTGCGTCTTCAAAGTAAAAGTAAACGTGGCGCAGCTTGTCCTCGGAGTCCCAGGTGTTGAATGTTGAGACGCTTTCGAAAGTCTCGAGCCAGGTTTCCGGGTCTTCGAATGACGACCCGCGGAAGGTTGGCGGCTCCTTGGCCTGCCGGAGTAGGATCGGCGCAGGCTGCACGGGGTTGGTCATCGTCGCTGCGGTCGGTGTTGGGACCTGGGGCTGCCTGGTTTGTTCGGGAAGGAGCCCGTGCTCTGGCTGCAGTCCCATCTGCCTGCGGCTTGTTCGACGATCCGGGTTTTCTTTGCCGTCGTCCTCCTCGCGGCTTGGGCTTGGGTCAGCGCTTCGCGGGGGCGTCCGGATCATGGAAGCAGCAGCACCTCCACCAGATGTCACGTGGTCGTGACGTCGACGGAGACAGCAGTCAGCACGTCGGAGATGAAACTGTTTATTTGGCTGAACTTGTGGCCGGGAAACTGAAAGTCAAACTACAGCAATACATTGATAGCGTCGAACAGCGCGTCGACCGTCGATCAACTGACAAGCGGTGAAGCGCGTCGGCATTTAAACATGTGCCGTCGAATATTCCAGCGTTATCGATGGCTGTCCTGCTAATTCTAGAATAAGCTCGAGTGTGCGCGTCTTGCGCGCAATCTTAACAAAACGATCTACAATGATCGCGAAGGTTCTCGAACAATGAGGCGCGGTTCGCGCTGAGCGTTGCTGACAGTCTTTGTGGCCGAAAACCGAGTACAGCAAAAGTGATAAAGAAACTCACGTGGCACTGTCGAGATACTAAAAGACATTTCATTCAAATGAAACAAAATAGATCACAGTTCAGAAATTTTCAGGCAGACATTTTCGTGTATAGGCGTTTGCTGCTACATTATATGAATCTATAATAACAAATTTGAGAATGTATCGAAGTATCTTAAGATACAATTGCCAAGTATCGTATCGAATACAATTATTGCGGCAGTATCTTGTATCTGTATCTCTAATACTTCTTGCCTGAGTATCTTGTACCGTATCGCGATACAATTTCAAAGTATCTTTGCCCAGCCCTGGGAACGAGAAAGGCGACAAACATTAAAGCGCGCCCTTCGCACACTCCGCGCCATCTTGCTGGTGATAAAGAGAAAATGATGAAGTGCCACCGATCTCTGAGTACCGCTAGCGGAAAATGGTGTACATCAATGGCTCACCGTTAGTATGCTGAAGAACGTACGCTCTGTCGCCGATTCGCTTAGCGCCGCGCGCTGCGGAGCGAGGGGTCGTAGATTCGATTCCAGCAACGGAACGTTTTTAGGAGCGAAGCTCCTTAGGCTCGCACTCCTCCGCGCCCTCAACGTTCCCTTCTCTTAAGCATCGCTTTAGGTTGCAGTGGCCGGTGATTTCAGAGGAAATGTTTAGGCCTTGAGCGGCTTGGTTCCAGCGCACGAGAAATTCGAGCTTAAATAAAATAAGCTGTGTACACAACTCGTTATAATGGTCGTCTTCACTTCCACCACCTTTATCGTGGATTGTGAAATGACAATCATCAATCTAGCGCCCTGCGGGCGCTTTGTCGAAGGTAGTAGCAGACGGTCTCCCCACCCGGTGCCGTCGCAAAAAGATGATGAAGCGCTGCGCGCGCCGAGCGCCGCGCGCGGCGTTTCTCGCCGCCGACAAAGGTCCCCACCACACCAACGCTCGCACCCCTCTCCTTGTGCTGCGCGCGCCTCACACTCACTCGCTCAGTCGTTCCCGCCACCGAGCGCAGCAGACGCTCTTCCCACCCACTCCCCACCCTACCGCCTTCATGAAAGCCAGCAACGAGATCAGGCACATAGTTGTTTGCGTCCCCTTTCTAAAGAGCTTTGCTTATCGGTTACAGGAGGTCTTCAGGCCCCTAAACTGGGAAGAGTTACAGATACAAGTTAATGGAGAGTAGGTACCTGAGTAACCTGATATTCGCTAAAAATATTGCATTGATGAGTAACTCAGGGGACGAATTGCAAGTCATTATTACTGAATGGGGCAAGGAAAGCAGAACGGTGGGTCCGAAAATTATTGTGCACAAACCTAAAGTAATGTGCATCAGTATCTGAAGAGAACAGCGCTTTGCGATAGGTATCGAGGCACTGGACGGGGTAAAGGAATACGTCTAGTTAGGGGCCAAGACGGTAGTAACTGCGGAGCCGTACCATTAGACTGAAATAATAAGAATGGCAGGCATTCTCAAATTCATGAATGGTAGTTTCACCACTATCCCTCAAGAGAAAGAGGTATATAACAGCTGTATGTTACGGAGCAGAGACCTGGAGGCTTACTGAGAGGTTTCAACTTAAATTGAGGACGACGCAGGGACAAATGGAAAGGGAAATGATAGGTGTAACCTTAAGGGACAAGAAGAAAGCTGAGTAGGTCGGGAAACAGACGGGTGTTAAAGACATCTAAGTCGAAATCAAGGAGAAGTAGTGGGCATGGGCAGGACACGTAGGCAAGATGACCGCTGGTCATTAAGAGTAACTGACAGGATTTCAAGATAAGGCAAACGCGTGAGGGGGAGGCAGAAAGTTAGATGGGCAGATGGGATTAGCATGGCATGTATAACGTACCCGCAGCATGCACAGGACCGGGTTGATTGGCAGAACGTGGGAGAGGGCTTTGCCCTGCAGTAGGCGCAGTCAGGCTGCTGATGATGAGGATGTCTGTCATCAACTCGTTTGCTTTAGTTCCAGGAATGACGTGAAGTATACATTTGAATACGCAATTTAACGCCACAATTGATGTAGCACAGTTGTTACCATTGTGCCGATATTTTTCATGGTAGGTTTTCCTAAAATACGCTATGTATATATATATATACCTGTATATATACATACATATATATATATATATATATATATATATATATATATATATGTATATATATATATATATATATATATATATATATATATATATATATATATCCCGTTCTATAACAACATTTATGGGGCCAATGCAGAACACTGTATTTACTCTAATCTAGGCCGGCCCCGATTCTAAGCCGGCCCCCGAAATTCTCAAGGCCAGAACAAAAAAACATAATCATTGTAAGAACGTGAGCTTGGGCATGTTGGTAATCCATCTTAACAACTATAGCGCACCGAAGGGACACGTCGTTTCTTTGTGTTCCTGTCCCTTCGATGCGCTATAGTTGTTAAGATTAATCATTGTACTCGAATCGAAGCCTTCCCCCCGTCTCTCGCACATCATTTTTTTCGAAAAAAAAACATTGGCTTAGATTCGAGTAAATACGGTATCTTTTGGGAGTTCTCTAAGCGATGCTTAAGCGTAGAAACGAAAGAGGGACTTGATCGAGGGCTCGTTTCTTTTTTGTTAGACACGAGCTAATGAAACCAACAGACAGTGACGCTAAAGAAGGTATAGTGGATATTACTTGTATCTTTTAACTGTAGTATATTAATTAAGACTTCAATGGGAACCAACTAATCTCCATGAAAAATCAGCCTGCCGCAGGCAGGGCCCGAGCCTACGACCATTTGATAACGCGTCCTATGCTCTACCAATTGGGCTTTTTGTCGTCCAGACATTTTGTCGAACGGTTAAGACAGTGCTCCATCGACGAGTACGACGTAATGGTCTCGTTCGACGTGTGTCACTGATCCCGTTAATCGGGTTGGCAATCGCCGGGCAGATTTCAAGGGCTGGCGTCAAGGCCTTCCGAAAATGCACCACGAAAGCGCGGACAATTTAGAGTTGGTCCTTTTAGTGCGCCAGCGAACGCCGGTTGTGGTCCAAAGACCGAGTCAGAACCGAGAGTCGATAAACAAACGAAAACGAAATATATTCTCAGTTAAGGCAATACAAATATCACAAACACATGCACACTCGGCTGGTACCAGTTACAGCTTGACAATATAACTCAGATGGTATTTACACAACGGGAACTAAATAAACAGATCAGACGCTACAAATGCAATCGCATGCATTACAACTATTCAAGGGCAGTTAAAGTCCTGAATATACAATTGCGTATCCAGTCCACAATTCTTGGACGGTACTTGAATGCTTCTCTTCAAGGAAACACTCACGCCATTTCCAGCGGCGTCTGTCGTTGCGCAAGCGTTATCGTAACTTGTCACGGCCCACACGGCGTCGTCATGCGATTCTTCCAGGTCGACTATCGACTGGCCGCACACCATCATAAAAACGTCTTCTTTGGCTGACGGGGAGACACTCAGCTTAACTTCACCATCTCCGGGCCGACTGCCTCACTCACTCCCTGACTCCTTCACTCCTGACTGACTGATCGTCGTCGCACGCTTTTATCTCCTCTCTAGAAGCGTCGGGAGGTTTCTTCGGCGTGTAGTAGAGCCAAGACTAGGGAAAGGGCGAGAGCTTTCTCGTAGGTTCGAATCGCGGCGGCGTCGCTCGGTGATGCGTCATGCTTCTCTTCCAGATGTTTCAGACTTTGCCGGGTGTTTGATCGGGTTGTCGCGTCTGGTTCGAGTGGGTGAGGAGGATGCGGTGCGTCGGCGTCCTTTGATACTTGTTTTTTAGTCGTTCGCGCTTCTTGGGTGAGCGGCTCACGCCGTTCTACCCTGCTGCTGTTTGAAAGCGGCCGCGCGCGCGCTTTCTAACGCGCTCGTTTGTCACACTGCCCCCCACTTCAAGAATATTATCACACAATATTCAAACAACACAAATGAGCGCGCACATATACAACCAAAAAATGTCCCACATACAGAGTCCATAACTCAGTCCACACACAAAGTGCGTCACATTCATAATAGAACCCTCAATACAATTTGCAGGGCATTTCAATGTCAAAAGATAAACACGAGTACATAAGTACAACGCACCATCACACATTTCATATAAACAATGCGAACGCCAAGTTCGGTAATTACAATACTCATACAATTATATCACTAGCACTGTACACATACTGTTACGCAAACGACACTTGGGCTCACTAGCCATACATGCCCACTTCCCACAGGATATAATAATACAACACATTCAAGCTGAAAACACTTTCCAACTCGAACACCCTGTCCTGTTTAAATCGTGTCGCGCTTGCGCCCCTTCTTTCGGTGCTCGCTCGCTCTCTTTTTGTTTCTCTTCTTCTTCTTGCGAGCCGTTCCATGTGACGGTGTGGGAGGAGGCGTCTGTGCCGCCGTCGACACGTTCGACACTAGCAAGGCGTCTTCGTGTTCTTTAGAACATTCTCGGTGCTTCGTCATCTTCTGCGCGTCGTGGTGTTTTGCGTGGACGACCACCTTCGTCATCAGTTCACTCACGGGTGCTGGTGGCCGCTTGGTGGCAATATCGCCTGTTCGGCGCGTTTTCACGTCTGGTACAGTGACCGTTGGTGCCTCACTGTTGACATTCTCTGACACCTTGACTTCAATTTGAGCTCGGGCGACATCTTTCCTGGGATTCTCTTTCCCGGATCCTTTTGTCGCTGTTTCCGAACTGACGAGGGCTCCATCTCCGGGTCTTCTCCCAAACGTACTGGATCGTCCTGCTCTCGCGCTCCGGCGATGTTTCCAATGTCGATCAGGGGGTTATCAGGGGTCGATCAGGGGGTTATTCATGCATAGGGCAGTAACTCTCCCGCTCAAGTAAGGGGTCTCAACCTCAATCTTGGCTTCAGGAAGCATTCGTATAGAACTATCGAGCAGGCGAACCGGGTTGGTATTGCCTGTGAACTCATTGTCTCGGACCAATTTTTTCCGCACGATAACAGTGGTGCATGCACTATATCTTAGTACCGTGACTTCCTTTCCACCAACTTTCCCCTTAAAGGGGCCCTGAAACACCTTTCTGAGTTATATTGCAATAGTCTCATTATTGACGTATGACTCTTCACGATTCATATACCGCAAAAATTTTCGAATCCGTCAAGTCTAAGTGGTGTTACCAAATTATAGAGATCACGTTCCGCAGCTTTCTCCCTCTGCTCAACGCCTCCAGCGTGCGGAAAGCTGCGCGGGGCGTGGAGAGAGTGAGCGCGGAGGTGCGAGGAGGTGCCCAAGAGTTACGTCTGCGCCGGCGGAATTTTTTTCTTTATTTTTTTCTCTCTGGCGTCTGGGCGCAACCACGTGGTCTGTGGCGCCACTTCCGGTCGGGTTGCGTGGTTCTCGTCGAGCGGAGCCCATCGCACCATGTATCGCGCGTGCTTGAAAACTGCGAGTCGGTCTGGTAATGTTGGCTGTGCACCTCGAACTGCTGTAGTGTTTTCATCGCTCTGCCAACCATGGACGCAAACCTGCGTGCGCGTTTGGAACGAATGGCAGCTGAGATGGGTTTCGACCCACACTGCGATACACCGCCTCGTCGCACTGCTCGTGCTGTTCGCGCTTGAATCGTATTCAACACGGCAAAGCTGCGTGCACCCTTCTCCCTGTGGCGGTATTGGATTGACACCATTTAAGCAGGCGGGTGGGCACTTCGATGCTGTTTGCTCTTCGAATGCGGGCGCATAGCGAGTGCGGGCTGACAACAAAGAACTAAAGACTAGAAGAAAGGATCGTGGGACATCGGGCCGGCGCGGACGCATCCGCCGGCTGTCTGCAGCTACGGTGAATGCGAGTCTGCTTGGTTGCTGTGTCGCGGTTTCTCGGGAACGTGAGACTACGGGGAGGATACGCCGAGGTACAGCTCGGTGACATACTGAACAGACAACGAACGGGACTCTCGCCATACAGCGAACACAGGTATCATAAGCTAGCCGGCGCCAGCATTGTTATCGGAAAAAAGCTGCACCCCTGCCTCGGTCGGTCGTGAGAACGTGCCGACGATGCAGTTTCCAGCTGACGAGGCAACACTCGAACTGCTGCCACTCTCAACGGCAACCGGCGATGGTGAAAAGCACAGAAGTATTTCACGATTTCGGTACTGCACATGGTGAAGAAAACGCAACTACGCAGCTAAGAGCAGACGAGCTGTCGGTGAGACCGGCAGTGCTAATATTAATGTTTGTTCGGTGTTCTAACAGCAGAACACAATATAAACATACATATTATCTACTTACTGAACTCAACATTAACAACGAAGGTAATAATGAGGGTGTCATCGTGATTATAACATCAGCCAATGGTCGAACTGCCGACAATCGCGTCATATATTGCGGACTAATACATCAATTGTCGAGAGAAAAGGGAGCGATTTTCAGCTGACTTTGAGAATTTATTTCAAATTCCAAGCCGCGCGCTTCGCTATAATATTTGTCTCGCGTGTTCTCGGGAGCCTCGACTACCGATTGGCAGCGCTTTTTGACCCTGTTCAAAAAGTGTTGCAGGACCCCTTTAAGTGTCGACATTCCTGTCGTAATGTCTGTTGTCATCGCAGCACCAATGAACTGCATCTTCCTGCTTTTCAGCTCGGCCAATTCATCATTGATCGCTTCTGCTTCCTCTTTTGGCGGGGCACACGCACAAGCAGCTTGGTGGGCTTTACTCGCATCGCTTCGACATGCGTCTGCTTTGTGCCCTGTTTGTCCACATTTAAAACACTTCATCACACTGGGGCGTGAGAAGTTGGTCCGACAACTATTAGCGCGATGACCCACTAGGTTACACGGAAAGCATCGCGGAACACTCTCCGGTGCATGCTTCTTTTCGTCAGGTGCCGATTTCTTCGACTCCTCGTGAACCTCCTTTTTTACTTTGGCCAAATTCGTGCCACCTTGCGCTTTCAAGAATTGATCGGCCAATGCAAGCATATCCTCGAGCGTTTTAGCTCTCCTCTCTTTCAGATACAGCGACAGGTTCGGGTGGCAACTGGTGAGAAATTGCTCTCTGATAAGAAGCTCTCTAAGCTCACCGTTCTCCTGTGCCGTCTCTGAATGTTCGATCCACCTGTCAAAATTATAGCTGAGCCGCGCGGCATACTGCGTTGCCGTCTCGCCATCAGCTGGCTTTCCCGCACGGAACCCATCTCGGAAGCCTTCCACGGTGAATCTAAATCGCTTCAGCAAAGCAGGTTTCACTTTCGTGTAATTAGCTGCATAGGTAGCTGTCAGCCTACCGTACACACTAGCGCTTCGCCACTCAAACAAGTGCTCAAAGCCGTTGCCCATTGCTGCTTCGGCCAATTTTGGCTTCTAGCTATCGTCTCAAGCCTGTGCAGGTACGCATCAAGGTCACCCTTCCTCTCATCAAACGCCACAAGCAGTTTGCTTGGGTTCAAACGGAAGCTATGATCTTCCCTTTCACTGCTCTCGACTCTAGCCCGGACGGGAGTTTCTGCGCGCTGCTGCAAACGGAGCCGTTCGAGTTCCGATTCGTGCTGCCGTTGCCTTTCTCTCTCAGCCTTCTGCGCCTCCCTTCCTTCTCTCTCCCTCTCAGCTGCTAGTCTCTCTCTCTCTCTCCAGGTCTGCTGTTTTTTCTTCCTTCTTCTGTCGCTCTCTCGCCTCCCTTTTCTCCTTGGCCCTTTCAGCCGCTAACCTCTCTTTTTCAAGCTCGTTTCAATTGTTGCGCTCTTTCCTCTTTCGCCCTCTCAGCTGCCAACCTCTCTCTTTCTACCGCCTCCTTTTCCTTTCGGCTCACCCATTTCCGTAGTTCGGCCCCAGAAAGACCCATCTTCTTAACAAGGGCAACTAATTCTTCGAGATCCATGATGCTCGTCAACAAACCTAGCCGCGTGCACAGAACCTCTGCCTAACCTCGAATTCCAAAACACTCTCTGCACGCAGATTAGCGTGAACGCGGTGCAACACTAAAAAATCGTTCGCACGCACTATCAACGTCTCAAGGCTCTTTCTCCCTACCTTGGACACACTTTTGCACCAAAAGGTCCTGTGTCGCGGACGCCACAATAATTGTCACTGATCCCGTTAATCGGGTTGGCAATCGCCGGGCGGACTCCAAGGGCTGGCGTCTCGGTCCTCCGAAAACGCACCAGGAAAGCGCGGACAATTTAGAGTTGGTCCTTTTAGCGCGCCAGCGAACGCCGGTTGTGGTCCAAGGACCGAGTCAGATCCGAGAGTCGATAACACAAACGAAAAACAAACGAAAACGAAATATATTCTCAGTTAAGGCAGTACAAATATCACAAACACATGCGCACTCGGCTGGTACCAGTTACAGCTTCACAATATAACTCAGATGGTGTTTACACAACGGGAACTAAACAAACAGATCAGACGCTACAAATGCAATCGCATGCATTACAACTAATCAAGGACAGTTAAAGTCCTGATATACAATGGCGTATCCAGTCCACAATTCTTGGACGGTACTTGAATGCTTCTCTTCAAGGAAACACTCACGCCAACTCCAGCGGTGTCTGTCGTTGCTCAACCGTCATCGTAACTTGTCACGGCCCACACGGCGTCGTCATGCGATTCTTCCAGGTCGACTATCGACTGGCCGCACACCATCATAAAAACGTCTTCTTTGGCTGACGGGGAGACACTCAGCTTAACTTCACCATCTCCGGGCCGACTGCCTCACTCACTCCCTGACTCCTTCACTCCTGACTGACTGATCGTCGTCGCACGCTTTTATCTCCTCTCTAGAAGCGTCGGGAGGTTTCTTCGGCGTGTAGTAGAGCCAAGACTAGGGAAAGGACGAGAGCTTTCTCGTAGGTTCGAATCGCGGCGGCGTCGCTCGGTGATGCGTCATGCTTCTCTTCCAGATGTTTCAGGCTTTGCCGGGTGTTTGATCGGGTTGTCGCGTCTGGTTCCAGTGGGTGAGGAGGATGCGGCACGTCGGCGTCTTTGGATACTTGTTTTTTCGTCGTTCGCGCTTCTTGGGCGAGCGGCGAGCGCCGTTATACCCTGCTGCTGTTTGAAAGCGGCCGCGCGCGCGCTTTATAACGCGCTTGTTTGTGACAACGTGGTCTATGTTTACGCGCGTGGCTCTCGACAATGCGGCTAAATGTGGCAGGGAAGTCCTGGAACAGCCCTCTCGTACGCACGCTTCATTTGTGCCCGATCATTTGTGCCGACGTCTACATTGCTGCCTGAGGAACACTTCAAGTAAGTGTTTCTTAGGCAGAAATCTAAACGTGAAGGTGAAGTAAGTAACTTGAAAGGCGAAGTAACTTTCCCTTTTTTCCCGCCTAAGATGCGTTTTAGTATTAGGCAACGCTGGAAAAATTTGTAATTTGTCTGACACCTTCTTTTGTGCTGTACTTGTTGGTTGTACTTAATTATTTTTTATTTTATTTATTTATTTATTGAATACTGCAGACCAAGAACTGGTCCAAGCAGGACAGGTACAAGAGGCAGGATATAATCAAAAACACATGTGATAACATATGAATATATCACGAGAAATGGAATCGAAACACCTACTAACAGAACGCATAAAAGATAACATGGCAAAAGTATTACATTAAATGGATACATAACACAAATTAACAGTGCATGTTTTAGCTCTAAGTAACAGAAAATTGGCTAAGATCAGTGAGGCAGTTCCACTCTGATACAGTACGCGGAAAAAAGGAAAACTGAAACGCGTTAGTTTTAGCAAAATACGGGGTTAAGGAATGGGCGTGATGATGGCGTGTATGCCTAGTGGACAGAGGAGATACATATGTATGCGGGTCAAGGGCTAACTTATGATTAACAAGAAGATAAAGAAAGTTAAGCCGGTTTCTTTTTCGCCGTAATTCAAGTGTTTCGATGTTGTTAGCAGTCATGAGTTCAGTCGGTGAGTCCGTAATTTTAAACTTAGAATAAGCAAACCTAACAGCTTTTCTTTGTACTGCTTCCAGTTTTCTAATGTTACATTTAGTAAAGGGGTCCCATACAACACAAGAGTATTCTAGTTTTGGTCTTATGTATGTAAAGTAACTAAGTAGTTTTATGTTAGAAGGAGAATTTCTAAGTTTATGTTTCAGGAAACACAGTTTACGGAAGGCAGCAGAAAATACGTTGTCTATGTGTAAGTTCCAAGATAGGTCGTTAGTTATTGTTACGCCTAGATATTTGTAGTTATTAACCTGTTGTAGTGATGATGAGCCGAGGTCATAAGTAAAATGAAGAGGTGTTTTTGAACGTGTTACACAAAGATAAACAGTTTTTTGTGCGTTAAGTGCCATACCATTGTCATTACACCAGTTTAGTATGTTATTAAGACTTAAGTTCAGGTTCTGTTGATCATTAGAACAGGTAATTTGACGAAAGAGCACGCAGTCATCCGCGAACAGTCTTATTTGAGTTCCTGGTAGTACTGTGCTAACAATGTCGTTTACATAAATTAAAAATAATAGCGGCCCCAGAACACTACCCTGTGGCACGCCTGATGTTACAGGAAGAGAGCTCGAATTGTTCCAGTCTACTGAAACAAACTGTGAACGTTCTGTCAAATAGTGTTGAATCCAGGCGATGAATATGTCGGGTAGATTGATGTCCCTGAGTTTTGTAATTAGCTTGTGATGAATAACTTTATCAAATGCCTTACTGAAATCAAGGAATATGACGTCCATTTGACCATTTTTATCCAGAGTTTCTGCAAATGAATGAACCACTGAGGCTAACTGAGTTACAGTTGAATATCCTTTTCTAAAGCCATGCTGAAAATTAGTTAGTATAGAGTTTTGTTCGAGGAATTCCACAACGCGCTTAGATATTACATGTTCAAGCATTTTACATATTGGTGACGTTAATGAGATGGGACGGTAGTTTTCTACGAGTAAATGGTTGCCTTTCTTAAACACGGGAACAACACGAGCCCTCTTCCAATCACTGGGTAGTTTAGCACTCAACAGCGAACATCGAAAGAGCACAATCACAAAGTGGGCAATACTTTCTGCATAACGGCGAAGAAAAACATTAGGGATATTATCTGGACCACAAGATGATTTAGTTTTCAACTTCAAGATCATTGCAAGAACACCAGAGTATGAGATAAAGTCCACCTCATTAGGCTGAAACATTTTTTGCTGAGGCGTATTAAGACTCGCCTTAGCAAACACGCTATGGAAAAATTTGTTAAAATGTTCCGCAATGAGCGTCAGATCTGTAACTGTATTTCCATCGACTAATATATGTGATACCTGCTTCTTACTATCGCTCAGGAAGTTCCAAAACTTCGTAGGATCGTTTTTTAAAAAGTTTGGCAGTGTTGTTTTAAAGTAAAAATCCTTTGATTCTCGCAAAGCACGTGCCAAATTTATTTTAAGTTCATGAATAATAGCTGATTGGGGATTACTCTTTTTCAGCCGTTTTAATTTGCGCTTTAGATGGATGATTTTACGCGTAATCCATGGGGTGTTTTTAGCAATCTTTTTAGATTTGGTTGGTACGAATGACCTTATGCAGTGATGGCACATTTCAGTAAATTTGTTCCATAGCGCGTCAACATCATCCTCATTTTCAATAAAGTCATCATAACAACTTCTCATGTACTGCACAATAGACGCATCATCAGATCTTGCATAATCCTTGAAGCTTCGAGTGGTTGTGCGTTTGTGACCGACTGAGTTGAATAAAGGAATGGTAACACTTACGAGATGATGGTCAGACAGGCCACTTTCAATTAAAACTGTATACTCACAAAAATCGCGGTTTAGGAACGCTAAGTCCAATATTGCACTAGACGAACGTTCTTCTCGAGTAGGCTGCCTTGAACTAGGCCGTGAGTAAGCATGATATCAAAGACTATGTTAGCATTCTTGTTCGATTTGCGGCTTGCCCGAAGGAGTTCCCAATCAACATTTGGTAAGTTGAAATCCCCGATAACAAAAATTTTTTTACTCTGGAATTGTGTCATATGTTCTTGCAATTTCAGCAAATATTCAGGAGCAGCGTCTGGTGGTCTATAACACGCGTATAGCACAAAGCATTGACCCCAACAAGTTATTTTGATACACAAACACTCGAGGTCAGCGACATCCGCTAAAACAATTGCTTGTATTGAAGGCTTCACAAGGATAGCAACACCTCCGCCCTTATTTGCTGTCCGGTCCTTACGAAATACACTGTAACTCGGGGGAAAAACTAAATCATCACTTATTTCATTTCGTAACCATGTTTCAGTGATTCTTTGTTTTTGCGTCATTCAGACCGTTCTGTTTGATCTTATTACAATATGTATGTTAACAGCTGCTATAGATGTTTTTTACTAGAGATAACTTCGGTAGGGACCCTTAAGAAATTTGTTGGGTCCCAAAAGTGCGTTTTTTTGTAATCAATACATGTCTTATGTTAAATAAACTTTCAAATTTCAAGCTTTCAACTTCAACGGGCAATTCTGCAAGTGAATCTTCGGGGCAGCTGAAAGCATCTGTTTGTGTCGTGTGTGCAAACCTCGCCCTGGAGGATTCGGCGTTGTCGTCTTTCAACCCTGCCCCCTAATTCTTTGTTTTTGCGTCATTCGCCGGTGTCACGTCCAGCAATTCTTGGCCCACCTGAAGTCATTCAAGCCGGTCATCCACTTTACGTTGGAGCACGAAGAGAACGACGACCGCGCCGCTTTTCTTGAAGTCCTCGTGGAACGCCAAGACAATTGATTTGCAACGTCTGTCTATCAGAAGCCCGCACACACGGAAGAGTACCGCGATTTTCCTTCCGCGCATCATAAAGGTAACAAATGCTCGCTCAGTCGTCAGCACTGTTTTTGCTCGTCTTTTTCCGAGTCCTACAAGGCGCAGAGCGGTACTGGCCTACGTACGAAAGGACCGATAATGGATACCCACCTCAACTGCTCAGGACGCACGAACGTCGTGCCTCAGCGCCCAACCGCCAATCGGTTACAAGGAATAACGAACGCGCTGCTATTCTGTACTGGCGTCGCGTGAGTGGGGCCTTGACTAGAGTGTTCAACGACTACGAGGTACGGATGGCGCATGTCCCTTCCAGCAAATTGCGCGGTCAACCTCGTGCGCGCGAAAGACCCTTCAGAGGTATCGAGGAACCCAGGTGTTGTCTATAGAACTCAGTGCAAAGAGTGAAGCAGCCGACGTTGGCGAATCTGGAAAGGTGAAAAAAAAAACGCTTGAAATAGCGCCGGTACACCGTGGCGAAGGGAAACTCCGTTTCTAACGCTCTTTAAGAGCACCATGGAATCATGGAAGGGAGAACGTTTGGGCGTGTTGGTTCTTCATCGTTCTTCAGCAACCATAGCGCAATAAAGAACACGGGACAAGGAAGTGACCAGGACAAGCGCTCACTATCAACAAAGGTTTTTAATGCAGAAACAGATCATATATGAGCACCCTTTGAAGCTGCAATAATGAAATGAAAGAAGGTGATAGCGGCTGGGTGATCTTGGCTTTTTAAAGATATTTAGGTACGTAGACGATTTCTTGGTTTTTTTAGATAACTCAGCTTTTGAAACTGTGGTGAACTCTCGTGTACAATGTTTGGACAGTACCAACCCCATCGCCACGCGAATTCTTGCATCTTTTAATCAGTGTTTTAGGCCGCTCAGTTTTACCACGGAATTTCCCAAACAGCTGAGCATTAGGTTTTTAGATTTGAGGCTGCATTTTAAAGATGAGCACGTGTGTTGGGTCTATGAACCAAGAGCAAACAAGCCGCCCTTAAAATACTCATCTGCGCACTCAAAGCTTATAAAAAGAAACATCGTGCTTTCTTTTTTTGTCAAGCGCTCTCCGGAAGTCGTGCTTTCACTTGGTGGATGAAAGCCTCGAATAACAAGTGGCACGTTTGGAGGCAGCAGGCTATCCGAGGCATGTCATTGTCTCAGTCGCTGAGGGCCTGCATCGAAAAAGGAAGTCCGTCTCACGTCTGAGTGAAGAGCGGAGAGCGGAACTTGAGAGAACCGCAAAAAAAAAATCGAGCCAAAGCAAAGGTGGCTGAAATCCCGTACCTTCACAAATTGTCTCATAATTTAAAGAAGGTCAGGCAGCGTTCTAGGGTAAACGTGTTTTCGGCACCTAACAAGCTTTTGAGTTTGTGTAAGTTGAGTTGTCCGACAAAGAAGCGGAAACGTGTTTGCTCCATCAGACACAAAAACGCTTACGTCTCATGCACAAGAGGCGTTGTTTACAACATTCCTCTTTCATGTGGAAGGCATTACGTAGGCAAGACGTGCAGATGCCTCAACGTTCGCTTGCTCGAGCACAACAACAAAATCAGGAACACTGCCGTTGACTGACACCTTGCCGCCCATTGCAAGAAGTGTGACGCGAAGCCACAGTGCGCTCCACTGTTCAATCAGACAGTTGTTCTGTATCGGCACCGTGACAAAACGACCAGAGAAATCCTAGAGGCGTCAGATATAGCCAGGGCAGATGTGCCAGCATTCCGTCTGTTCTTTTATCTGTGAAAGAGCATGAATTCTTGGCATAGACACGTGTCTATCACCTTCTTTCATTTCATTATTGCAGCTTCAAAGGGTGCTTATATATGCTCTGTTTCTGCAATAAAAACATTTGTTGATAGTCAGCGCTTGTCCTGGTCACTTCCTTGTGCCGTGTTCTTTATTGCGCTATGGTTGCTGATGAAAGATGGGATCATGGAGCCCTACATAAAACGGAGCTCGGCTTCACTTATCGCCAAGAAAAAACTGCGGGCTGCATGATTATTGTTGGACTCGCTGCACATTCACAAGGTGCAATAGGGATGGCCTATGAATATTTTAATCCATTAACGCTTAATCGCTCACCGATTTGGTCATTAATCGATTGATCGATTAATGGGTGCCCGTGGTTAATTTCACGGGCGCTATCAAAAAATACTGAAACACGGTTAAGGGGCTGATATACTCCAGCGTAACGTCGACAGCGCGCGCTCGCGCGCGTCACGGCGATGTTACGCCAGCGAAAAACTGCCCTCTATAGTCTGGCGTCGGCTGACCGCCGACGCGGCCGACGGCGAGCTCGGGCGTCGCTCGGCTCCGAATAGATCCTGCTGCATTTCGCGCCGGACGCGCGCGGCCGTGCCGGACTCGCATGTACAGGAACCTGCTTCGTGGGCTGTTTCGTCGGTTCCCGACAGGTGGCGCGGTGCGTTCTTCGCTTTACTGCGCCTGCGCTCCTCGGGGTGCGATCCCGCAGGCGCGTTGGAGCCGGCTCGACTGTAGCGGAGACCAGGGTTGCCACTGACTTTCGAGTAAATGTCGCCAAACGACGAGCAAAAAGTCGCCAAAAATCGCCATTTTTTTTACATATTTCGCCAAAAAAGTAGCCATTCTAGATATGCGCGGCATACCCAGTAATAAAAATTTCCACTCACGTATAGCCCGTAAAATGAGGTACCATGCAAGACCCTTAAATTATATTGACGTTTCTCGATGCCAGTCGTATCGCCCGCTTCACCATGGGAGTGCATGGTGCTGCTTCTCCGACTAGCCGCAAGATGTGCGTGGTGGCGCAAGGGTGAATGAACGAAACGCTCATGATATCCTTCCATCCCTGTCCTCTCGTTTTAAAGTTAAAAGTGGGGTATAAACATTGGGCGAAAACCGTGAAAGCATTATTTGTAGACAGCTTTACGTACCCTTATATGAATTAAAAGGATTAAAAGGTTTATTGAAGGTAACACGACAAAATTCTTACAGGAACCGATCATTAGTGAGTCTTACACCTTTTCAGTGTGAACAAATATGATACCGGATATCACCGACCCTTTCTTATAGTTACTTATATCTACACGCGTCAACCCGATGCGTTATTGCTGTATAACAATGTAAAATGTTATATAGCAATTGTTTTTATTGCACACGCTCACCGAGAACAGTGAAAAATGCCCGAATAAATCATTTTTATTGCAGAAATAGCCGCGTATCCGCCTCCCTCCGCTATTCCAAAACAGTCTTTTCGAGCTGAACTGGGGGTACTGCAACAGTGAATAAGTCGCCAAGCTATTCAGAGCAGTTGGAGCTTTGGCGGAACAAATGGTCGGAACACGCGGCCAACCCGTCGTCTTGCCCCTTCAGATGCGAAACTTCAGATAAGCTTAAAGCACCTAAAGCCATAAACCTATAGTCAATCACTGCCCCCTCGCGGTTTGCAAGGCAGTCCGCTGACTTACATTTTGCTAGAATGTCGCTGGGGGACGTTCCAGTACTTCCTGCATCTAGATGGCATCCCGAACTAAGGATCCCACTCACTGATCTTATTTTCACAGATCAAATAAACGTTTTATTATCTCTCTAGATGAATTGAGGAGGTACACACGAGCTACAGGACGGACATACAGAATGACGCGTAATGTGAGCATTCTACTCGTGGGTCTAAAACCAAGAAATGTACTGAGAATGTTGCCGCTCATTCGTTGGGAAGACACTGAGTTTAGGATTTAAACCTCGATCGGTGGAGACCTAAGCCGAAAATCGCCAAAAATTCGCCATGTCGCCTCATAATTTTAGGTCGCCACGGGCCTCTCAAATTCGCCAATTTGGCGAAAAGTTGCCACCATTGGCAACCCTGGCGGAGACCCATTTGCGCCTGGCGTAGCGTCACCGGCTCGACGTGACAAAACGCAACGTCTTCGCGCGCGCGCGTCGGGAAAGTCGGAGTATAACAGAGCCTTCAATAGTTTCATGCAGGGCCCTACTTATTTAGAATACTATAAGACGCTATTTTCTTTTTTGGTTCACAGCGTTAAAGAGAAGAGGGCAAAGCACGAAGAAGGCGACGACACGAGCGCTTACTCAGAACTAAAGTTTATTGAAAATAACGGCACAAATAAATGCAATAAAAAATCCAACCACGCTTCAGCGGAGCGACAGCGCGTGTGCAGCAGAGTCATCAAAGTGATGTCAAGAAGCAAGAACGCGTAGACCATACGCGTGCGTTCAGAAAACAAACAAACAAAGCCGAAAGAGATGCAAAGAAACTATTTCCCCGCGTCAGGATGAAAAATCGCCGCTCTTTTTTGCTTAGGGCAACAGGCTTATGCACCTTTCTGATAATGTGCATAGCCGATGATGAGGGACACACATTGTTTGTTCCGGCTCAAATATCAGAACACGAGGGAGATAATGGAAACATCGACTTAGTGAAGCCTTAGCTGCATTTTCTATGTAAATAGCTCTGCAACTGCAGTAACAAATGGTCCTAACACAGCAACCAATTGGAAGCCAATGAGGGACTTTGCACACGTCCCCGTCGCTATGTAAACAAGCACTCCAAACCCGGATAGTCTCCAGTGGGTTGGGGTCGACGCGACATTCAACGACAAAGCTGTTGTATAACTCCTAAGACTGCGAAGCCATCTCAGATTTACCGATTCTTGACATGTTATAGCAGTGCAATTACTTGAAGTAACATTCTGATCGGAAGAGCACTGTAATGTTGTGAGGGAAAGGTCCGTGAGTACTCGTTGCCGTGACTAACGAGGCCATTTGCAAGTTGAATGATAATGCTATTATGCCACAAAGAATGATGGAGAAGTTAGTGCGTTAAATGTGATCAGCGAAGAATGCCCCGACTCCAAGCCCGACACACGTTCATGAATCACTGAAGTTCTACCACTTTGAGTGGTCCTCCAGTGCGCTACGTAACATTTGTGAGGTTTCACCGTGTGGAGGTTGATGGTTGACTGGTCGATGAGTCGGTGGGTTGCGCCTCACACTGATGGTAGTGATGAGTCCGGCATGCTCAGACAGCAGCGGGCGGCAGAGTAGATGTGGCACGACCACGTCTCGGTCAGTCAACTTTAGGCCCGGGTCTGGAATGCGCCGGGGTCCAAGAACAACGGACCGGCGCTGGCTACAGGGGCAACCACTGGAAGGGAGCGAGGCCCATGCAGTCAGCAGGCAGCGGTGGGCTTCGGCACTAGGGCCTGACGAGCGCTTAGGCCTGTGACTGCTTACTTCGCTTCCACTCTCGAACACTGTCTCCTTCTCCTTGCTTGCTTGCTTTCTTGTTCCTTGCATTTGGCCCGCACGCACAACGAGGGATTGGCCAAGAAGCCGGCGGTTAAAGCAAATTGGAACCTGAGTAAAAAGAAATCAGGGAAAGAGAAAACTGGTTTTTTTCAAATAGAATAAGACGATTCTCGTGAACGATAAAAGTAAATAAAGAAATAAATAAGATTTTGTGTTGGGGGAAGGGGGGTTGAGAAACAATGAATTGATAAACAATGAATTAGCGAGGTAATCTTATTGTGTCGAACAGGAATTCGCAGAGGGTCCTGCAGACGTTCCTTTTACTGAATTCCAATGAAGCAGCCCAAAAGGAGAGGATATTTGGGTACCTAGTGGTGTTCCTAATTTTTAAAATAAAATTTCAAAGCATTTTTTCCTTTCATTTTTAAAACGGTGACATCTTAGTAGATAATGGTCGATAATGGTCGGATTTGTTACACCTGGGACACAAAGGGGATGGCACCAGACCAGACCTGTTTAAGTCAAAATTAAGCGGTGGAATACGGCATCTTAATCTAGTGATAGATACTTCCAATTTACGCGTGGGACACCATTTATTATCCCATGAAAAATGCAAGTGCGAATATTCTGAATATGGTATTCTAATCTTTTCTGAATCTTCAAAAGGAGAAAATTTTCTGAACCTCGCCGCTGTAACATAAGCTGTAAGGGGCATAACTGACAAAACTGGACCTTCAAGGAATACTCTCGCGAATGAGTCAGCCATCTCGTCTACAAATATACCACGACGACCTGGAGCCCATATCAACCTGTATGGCGAGAGTTTATGGGGATTAATGATCTGAATATGCCCACGGCTTGGCTTGGACGTTCCTTCTGCCTGTGTCGTCGTCTTCTTCGTCGACTCACCGCACATCACAAAGCCACAAACACCGCGCAACAGATGAAAATACCGCGCACACCACGACAAGTGAGCGATCAAAAACGCTGAAGTGTTGGCCCAGTATACAATCTCCGCACCAGAGCGCGCGATAGCTTTTGGCGCAGCCGCTCTGCATTTACCGCAGCACAGACAAATAAGTGCACGTCGATTGAAAACTACCCCAAACCACATACTTTTACTAATGCCGCTTGGGCCGATGCATCGAAGAAAAATGCGCAGTAGTAGTCTTCGCGAAGAGTTCGCTTGCAAGGGCTGTTGCGTGAGGTAATGCCTGGCCAGTATGAGGCAGGGTAGGGCGCCTGACTAGACTTGAGAAGACAGCCAATACAAGACAACGCTCCAACTCGCCTACCGTGCAATTGCCGCGGCATCACGGCCCTTCTAGTACAATTTGGAAAATGAATCTGAATGGATTAATCGAAATGTTTAATCTAATAAATGAAACCTGAACATCGATTCCGATTAATTTGTTTTCCGGGACACTTTTAATCGATTAATTGTTCATTGATATTGCCATCCCTAACGCGCAACACGCGATATACAGGACACGTGAAAATCCACCGGCAATATACGCACGCGCGCTACGTCATTTTTCTGATATTTAAAGAGCAATTGCGTTTGCCTCTACTGTGACCGGGTTTCGAAACGTCGTTTTTTTAGCTGAACATGTTTTAATTCTCGAAGAGTGTGTTTTTTCACCATGTTCTTTCCTCGCCAGACGGGTTCCCATCTTAATTATAAAGGCGAAAGCCTTTAATGTCTCGTACTCGTGGCGTCCGTACGCCCGTGCCCTGGAACGGTGCCCTCTGTGGCCTCTCCCCTCACACTCTCTCAGCAATCACGTGATGGCACAGCGGCGCATAGCAACAGTTGCGCCGCCACAGCTGTGGCCTCTCCCCCTCACACCCTCTCAGCACTCACGTGATGGCACAGCGGAGCATAGCAACAGTTGCGCCGCCACAGGTGTGGCCTCTCCCCCTCACACTCTCTCAGCACTCACGTGATGGCACAGCGGAGCATAGCAACAGTTGCGCCGCCACAGCTGTGGCCTCTCCCCCTCACACTCTCTCAGCACTAACGTTATGGCACAGCGGCGCATAGCAACAGCTGCGCCGCCACAGGTGTGGCCTCTCCCCCTCACACTCTCTCAGCACTCACGGGATGGCACAGCGGAGCATAGCAACAGTTGCGCCGCCAAGCTGTGGCCTCTCGCCCTCACATCTCTCAGCAACCACGTGATGCAACAGCGGAGCATAGCAGCAGTTGCGCCGCCACAGGTGTGGCCTCTCCCCCTCACACTCTCTCAGCACTCACATGATGGCAGAGCGGGGCATCGCAACAGTTGCGCCGCCACAGCTGTGGCTTCTCCCCCTCATATCTCTCAGCAATCACGTGATGCCACAGCGGCGCATAGCAACAGTTGCGCCGCCACAGCTGTGGCCTCTCCCCCTCACATCTCTCAGCAAACACGTGATGCCACAGCGAAGCATAGCAACAGTAGCGCCGCCACAGGTGTCGCCTCTCCCCCTCACACTCTCTCAGCATTCACGTGATGGCACAGCGGAGCATAGCAACAGTTGCGCCGCCACAGCTGTGGCCTCTCCCCCTCACACTCTCTCAGCACTAACGTGATGGCACAGCGGAGCATAGCAACAGTTGCGCCGCCACAGGTGTGGCCTCTCCCCCTCACACTCTCTCAGCACTTACGGGATGGCACAGCGGAGCATAGCAACAGTTGCGCCGCCACAGCTGTGGCCTCTCCCCCTCACATCTCTCAGCAACCACGTGATGCAACAGCGGAGCATAGCAGCAGTTGCGCCGCCACAGGTGTGGCCTCTCCCCCTCACACTCTCTCAGCACTCACATGATGGCAGAGCGGGGCATCGCAACAGTTGCGCCGCCACAGCTGTGGCTTCTCCCCCTCACATCTCTCAGCAACCACGTGATGGCACAGCGGAGCATAGCAACAGTTGCGCCGCCACAGGTGTGGCCTCTCCCTCTCATATCTCTCAGCAATCACGTGATGGCACAGCGGCGCATAGCAACAGTTGCGACACCACAGCTGCGGCTTCTCCCCCTCACATCTCTCAGCAACCACGTGATGCCACAGCGGAGTATAGCAACAGTTGCGCCGCCACAGGTGTGGCCTCTCCCCCTCACACTCTCTCAGCACTCACGTGATGGCACAGCGAAGCATAGCAACAGTTGCGCCGCCACAGGTGTGGCCTCTCCTCCTCACACTCTCTCAGCACTCACGTGATGGCACAGCGAAGCATAGCAACAGTTGCGCCGCCACAGGTGTGGCCTCTCCCCCTCACACTCTCTCAGCAATCACGTGATGGCACAGCGGAGCATAGCAACAGTTGCGGCGCCACAGCTGCGGCTTCTCCCCCTCACATCTCTCAGCAACCACGTGATGCAACAGCGGAGTATAGCAACAGTTGCGCCGCCACAGGTGTGGCCTCTGCCTCTCACACTCTCTCAGCACTCACGTGATGGCACAGCAGAGCATAGCAACAGTTGGTCCGCCACAGCTGTGGCCTCTCCCCCTCACACTCTCTCAGCAATCACGTGATGGCACAGCAGAGCATAGCAGCAGTTGCACCACCACTGGTGTGGCCTCACCCCCTCACTCTCTCAGCAATCACGTGATGGCACAGCAGAGCATAGCACTAATTGCGCCGCCACGGCTGTGGCCTCTCCCCCTCACACTATCTCATCATTCACGTAATGGCACAGCGGAGCATAGCAACAGTTGCGACGACGTATATAATGGACTGCTGCATGAGACGTCTGACGACGCCTCATGCAGCAGTCCATTATATACAGTAAAAACTCGTTAATGCGGATTTCACGGGACGGTGAAAACTATCCGAAATAACTGATGCCGAAAAATACAACTATGAAATACAATTAATAAGTGTGCATCACATCAATGCGCTCACATTTTCCTGAAGAATGTGTAAATCCAGTAATTATTTTGCATTAGGGAAGTGTAAAACCCGCACTTTTTCCCATTATCGACATTGTTCACAACGTTTACGCGGATCGAGACTTCCGTGTCTTAATCCGAAACGTGCTCTGCACCCGTACCTGATTACGTACCAACAACGCGATTGTGGATGGCGACCACGGCTTTCTAAAAGCTGGCGGCTGTTTCGGCTGTGCGCTAGAGCCGTTTTTGTTCCTTTGCGTCGTACATTAGCGGCGCTTTGCGCTCGGCGTGGTCCGTGGATCGTTCGAAATAGTCGAGTTGCGGCCAAATGTGACCGAATTAACTAGTGTGTGATGCCATGAAACAATGCGTGCGCTGACCGGGACCTGAGAAGATCCGTATTATCCGATTTTGCGAATTAACGAGCTTTCACTATATATATATATATATATATATATATATATATATATATATATATATATATATATATATATATATATATATATATATATATATATGTGCCAAGGAAAGTGCAGGGGATGTTATTTGTAAAATTAGCATATAAATGTGAAGAAAGTAAAGTGGACGAAAAGATAACTTGCCGCCGGCAGGGACGGAACCTGCGACCTTCGAATAACGCGTCCGATGTTCTACCACTGTGCTACGGCGGCGGCCATCCTCCTGTCCACTTTAAGGGGTATAAAAATGATGGAGCGCACTTACGAAAATTTGATATTTTTACTACTTTGCGTTTCAGCCGTGGCACGACCGAAACGTAAAACAGCCAAATCTATAATTTCAGTAAGTGTGCTCCTTCATTTCTTGACTAAATGTGCACCGGACCTGCAGAACTTTCTTTTGAAGCATATATAGACGTAACGCGACTGCGACTGAAAAAATAAAAACCGCCGAGAGTGTCCAACTAATTGCTATTGCAACAAAAGGTGTGTAAGGCACCTCTGAAGACACTCACCTACGAAGCGTGAGGTTAAAACTCCAGCACCACTCAGAAAGCTTGTTTTGTTATTGATAGATTGATTGGTTTATATCACCGATGGTCTCACGTGACACAGGGACAGACGGACATTTTTTCTGTTGAGTCGGCGTATAAATGCTTACGCATTTAAAATGTTGTGGCGATGTGAGGCACCTCAATCGTAGAACGCGAAAGTACCTTCGACAAAGTAAATGACTTAAGCATTGGTTATGCTTGTACATAAGTTAGCTTTTAGGTGACAGGTGTGGCAAAAGAAGTTGCTAGGAAGCGTAGAGTTTTGAAGGCGAGAATTTGACAAACGATCCAACCGGAACTTTTGCACAGGAACGCAACGGCGAATGGCTCACATTCGGCGACCTGCTTCGTCTCATGGAGCACTACGCCAGCGGTTTCCAGAGTCATGGAGTCGCCTGCGGCAGTCGTGTCTGCGTCAACATCACCAACTCAGCCGAAGCTATCGCTGCTGTCTATGCACTCTGCTGCACTGGAGCAGCGGTTGTCTTGACCAGACCAGGACTGACGGAACGTAAGCGTCCCTGTCAGTTGGCCATTTCGTCGATGCTACAAGTAGAAAATAACTCACATCATCGTACTAGTGTGCATTGTTTCGCAGATAGAGTATGCGCATGAAACACCACACAAGGAAGAGACATGCAGTCTGCACTTTGTGTGCGGTCGTCATCACATTTCTTACTGTATAGTTTACACTCTAGAAAAAAGTCAATAATAGTCCGTGAACTACTGCATCTTCTAGCTGCGCCTGTATTTCGCTACTTTGGCGGAATCTCTTTAATGGCCTAGAGATAGCAGGGCTAGTGAATGCTACCTTTACCGCAAGAGCATTCTAAATTAAGTAACTTCTAAGCCACTACAACGTCGCAAGATTCGTCGTAGTCGCTGCACCTAATTATGGACGACAAAATTTTGTAGTGCACTTAGTTGGGCCAGTTCGTTCTGCATGTCGATGAAGTGGATGCGCTTGAAAGACGAGGACGAAGAAGTGACGGGACACACTCTGCGCAACTTACAACTTGTTTATTGGAAAATAGGGGTAGCGTCACTTATATACACGGAAGAACGTGACACAGGGCCTGCGCATTGCACATTACTGAGCACTCAAAAATGAAATCTCTTTCTTAGATAATGTCAATGAAGCTATGCTCACACACGATTCTGCGCGTTCTAAAGTATATTTTGCTTCTACTACGAGGCTCGCCGATTGATTATGGTTGCGAGATATGACCGTGCACTGCTCAAATTTCGGGGTGCAGGAGCACCTTTGGCAGTGAGTTGCGCGATGACCGTTGTTTCCGTTCCTGACATTATTGCTGCGTTCTTTTAGACGCTAATTTAGGCAACGCCCAGCGCCGTCCGCTTCGTTTCTCCTATCCCGTTCTCCTCTTCCGTTCTCTCTCTCCAGCGTAGCTGTGCACTCGTATATAATGCGGCGCACGCTCGCTCCGATGCACTCTCCTTCGCAGCGGCGCTATGGTGCCGGAGCAACGTCGCCGTTTTAAAAAAAAATTCCACCATCTCCCACTAAAGGAAACCATGTGTGCTGGCAGACGCTAGCGCGTTCGGGCCTGTGTAAGGGGCTGGGTAAGACGCTGTGGCCTCTCGCCCTTACACTCTCAGCAATCATGTGATGGCGTCGTGGGACGAGATTCTGCAGACGCGCGATGAAGCAACGCGTTGTATCCTAGTCACAACGCGCTGGCAGGCGCTACACTGTTTAGCATTTTTCAGCTTGTTTACGTAAAAAGTAGAAGGTAAAAAGTTGCCGATCACTTTTCCGATTCCGAAATAGGGCGATTTCCGTAAACGGAATCTCCCTAGAAATGTTGTACGTATTGTCTCCTAGAAACAGTGTAGTAATGTCTTTTTAGGAATGTTGTACGTATTGTCTCCTAGAAACATTGTACGTAATGTCTTCTTAGGAATGTCGTACGTTATGTCTCGAAGAAATGTTGTACGTGATGTCACCTTAGGATTGTCATAAGTAATGTGTCCTGCAAATGGACGTAATGCTCCTTGAAAATGTTGCATGTAGTGACTTGGAAATTTCGCACTAATGAGGAATATGAAATGTGCCAAATAGCACACTTTGTTGCTTTACAGTCACTAAAGTGCACAACTTGACACTACACTGTACTTAAAAAGTTGTAATAATGGGTGCCGTGTGGCGAAGAAAGTCTCGATGCTTTACATGCACCTACCGCAATGGTTATCAACTGATGCAAGTGGCAGCTGCTACTTTGCTGCGAAGAAGTTGTTAGAGGAAAAAAAAAACTGGATGTTTAACAGAACAGTCACAAAGATATGCATGTACATATTGCCCTTGTTGAAACAAATGCCAGGCTACAAGTGTCTGCTACTTCAGTGAAAATTGAAGTGTTCTGGCACCACATACAAATTAATCGTACATAGTCTGGCTTTTTGAAGTCTAGGGTCTGACATCTCGCCTGGTCGGGATGAAACTTTGGTGAAAACATTGGACGCCAATCACAAATATCAAAAACAATCACAAACAGGTATTGCTGTTCAACTTGAACAAGTAATTTGGCAGAGGAAATATAATGGCACTTGTAGCCTGATATATGTTTCAACAGGGGCAACATGTACAGTTTCTTTCAGAAGCCACGGATGTGGCTATTTCGCGCAAAAAATCACAAGGGGAGGGTTAAAGGGCTTGTGATTTCTTTGCGCGAAATAGCCACATCCGTGGCTTCTGAAAGAACATGAACCGACTAGCCCAACAACGTGTGCTTCTGGATACCATGTACATGCATGTCTTTTCTCATGACTGTTGCATTTAATATCCAGTGGAAATATTTGTCATTACTACTGATTAACCTATGTATCCTTCGTTAACAACTTCTTCGCAGCAAAGTAGAAGCTGCCACTGGCATCAGTCAATAATCACTGCGGTAGCAGCATGTAAAGCACCATAACTTTCTTCGCCACAGAACACCCATTATTACAACTTTTTAAGTACAGTGTGGGCTCAACTTGTGTGCATTGGTGACTGCAAAGCAATGAAATGCACTATATGGCACATATATTTCTCAGGGAATGCAGAATTCAGTGTTTCCCACAAAGTGTGGGACAGCACATAGCTGTGGCAGGAAGCATGCATACATACTACTGCTTGCCAAGTAAACAATGAATATCCAGCTGCTCTGAACGCATGAAGATGGGGTTTATTCTGCCAAACTGTACGAGTATGCTGTTCGCACTCTGGCTCATCTGAAAAGAGAAAAAAAGAACAAAATATATCAGGACATTTGAACCAAATGAAAGAAGGTAATCTGAGCCGAAACTGAATTTTGCATCTACCTTGCAAGAACAAATGAGCCCCACAGCAGCAGGTTTTAAATTTTGATGCATCCACAGCCCGCCCAATCTCATAAAAAAAGAAAAGGGCATGTGTACCCTAAACGCCTGCATGATTGAATAAATGTAGTGTTCACAGTAAAAAATCCAAATCACTTCTGTGCAGACGGCACTAAAGACATGAGCGGAGACGTTAAGTTCAGTTGAAATGCTAGATTCATGTCGAGATTAGACATGTGTAACTGTTCAATCAAATGGTGATCTTGAAAGCAAGAAAACAAAGCAAAAGTAAAAATCAGATTTTGCGCACTAGCTGTCGGACACGTGCAATGGCCGTGAACAGATTCGAACTGAGGCCGGCTGAAAAGGAGTGTCGGGTTTTGTCAAAAATGCCAAATTAAAAGAGCTAAAGAGGAGATAAAAACACGTTCTGTGACATTTAGCCTTTATGCACAAAACGAAGCACATGCAACATGAAATAAGCAAATCAAATGTACGCAATGAGCAACTCTAAAGGTGCGCATGTGAGCAAAGTTTCACTTTCCGCTCCCACATCACGCCAAGTAGTTTCAGGTGGACAGTGTTGTGAATCGTCCTTGCCTGTGGTGTTTTCACAAGTTAACTCGAAATGTAAAATGAGTGAGTGCCATCGGCGGCATCAACAGCCCAAGGCATTGGCTCAAAGGCAGGCACATCGATGCTGCCCAACTTTCTCTCACAGCTTAATGTGTTACACATTGTTAAACACTTTCCATTGGAAGTTCATAAGTAACGCACGTCCCTGCTCGTCGGGATCCAGAAACGCAACACCTGACAATGGAATCGAGGTCGCAGATGCTCCTGTTTATCGTAATGGGGACGTAACTCCACTCGCTTATTCCTTGCATTGTTGCAGTATGCAGCCAAGCTAGCTACACAACCTTTCAGGAGCATTTCGCATTCTTTGGCACTGACGTTGACATTCTGTCCTGCTTCCAAGCAACAGTTTGTCTCGTTCACAGTAACTTGTATCAAACTGAGCACTGGATCAAAACGACCGCTAACAAAATAAACTACGCCTCCTGCTTGTTCTCGCTTTCGGCTTTTTTCTGTTCCTGGCGACCCCGAGCTGGAATGCTTAGTAAGGCAGCAAACGTGGCAAAGCACCTATAGCAATTAACCGAGAACGAGGCTGCCTCTGACGTTGCGGAAAGTATGCTGTTGCAGTAATGAGAACTTAATGAAGAGTGATTTGGTCAACTTAAGCGATTTTCTTTGCTAATACTGTCTGCCCTCTTGTATATTGTCTGGTTACATAGCCACAGCAAATAGCACCATGTATGTGCTTTCCTGCTAATATCAATATGACAACCTGCACTCTGCTGACATACACTTTCTTGCTGACATACACTTTCTTCACATTTATATTCGAAATAGTACAGATAACACCCCCCATACTTTCCTTGGCGTTTTTGCCTGTTAGGTCTAATTATATTGTGTCTAACAAAGATAAACGAGCCCTTAAAAATCATCTGCTTTCCTACATTCATAGCGAGGGTCTCGTCCTGGCAGACTTAATGCCTTCAGATAGTATGCGAGGGATTATTGGTCAGCTGCCAGCTCGTAAAAAGATCACGTGCTACGTGACGCCAACAGGCAAAAAAAGAGTGTTCCACACTCGCCGCCATGGCTGCGATTGGCGCTGACTAACACTGCTTGGTTTAAATCAACATATATACCCCAGAAAGTGGACGGGAGGATGACTTAACAAGGTATGGGTTCGAGCTAGTTGGTACTCCATGATCAACACTTCTTGCGCAAAATTTTCTCAGACAATGGACGAAACAGACACGGACGGGCGCAAACTTCCAACTGATTTTATTATCAACAAGTGACATATATATATATATATATATATATATATATATATATATATATATATATATATATATATATATATATATATATATATATACACAAATATGACTATGACAAAACAAAAACACCAATGGCACAGGTGTGCAGTGTGTCAGCGCGCATCAGCTACTCCCTCCCCCAAATGTAGTGTTCCTTCCAAGAAGGCCATTTCCTTCTGTGTCAACGAAACTGACGTCATGCTCACGCAGTTGCTGCCCTCCCGTTGCATTTTTGCTGCCTCCACAATCTCTCGCGTGCACTGATCCCCGTCACGAAAAACAGCAGTACACTGTTGATACAACGGTTTGCACCCACACTCGTGGCAATGAATGGCCAAATTTCCATCCCTACCCTCTTCCACCCTGTTCGCATGCTCACGCAGGCGGTGGTTTAGACACTGACCTGTTTGCCCAGTGTAGGGTCGTTCACACGATAGTGACAACTTGTACACGACTTCCTTCGTGCAGTCAACATACTTGTTTCGGTGTTTTACGCCGCATTTTTCCTTTTTGGGTATAAATGGGCTTGTGGCGATGCATAGTTTCGACAGTTTCTCAGGCGCAGACAGGACCACCTGTACGCCGGCTTTTGCACCAATCTTTTTAAGGTTATGCGAGATGCCGTGCAAGTAAGGAATCACCGCCATCTTTCTAGGCCGCGTCGTCTCCTGATTGTCACGCTGATTGTCTTCAGGTGAAGCAGCCGCAGCTTTCTTCTGCGTCCTCCGAATAGCATCAGCCACAGCGACAATCATATCCTGCGGGTAACCGGCTGACGTCAGGCGAGACACCTGCGCGTTGAAGCTTCGGTCCATACCGTGCTTGCACGTCTTACTGATCGCATTGTTCAGACAGGAGCAGATTATGGCTCTCTTCACCGATTTGGTGTGGGCGGACCTACCCAAAAAGGAAAAATGCGACGTAAAACACTGAAACAAGTATGTTGTTGCACGAAGGAAGTCGTGTACAAGTTGCCACTATCGTGTGGACGACACTACATTGGGCAAACAGGTCGGTGTCTAAACCACCGCCTGCGTGAGCATGCGAACAGGGTGGAAGGGGGCAGGGATGGAAATTTGGCCATTCATTGCCACGAGTGTGGGTGCAAACCGTTGTATCAACAGTATACTGCTGTTTTTCATGACGGGGATCAGCGCACGCGAGAGATTGTGGAGGTAGCAAAAATGCAACGGGAGGGCAGCAACTGCGTGAGCATGACGTCAGTTTCGTTGACACAGAAGGAAATGGCCTTCTTGGAAGGAACATTACATTTGGGGGTGGGAGTAGCTGATGCGCGCTGACACACTGCACCCCTGTGCCATTGGTGTTTTTGTTTTGTCATAGTCATATTTGTGTATATATATATATCTATATATATATACATATATATATATATATATATATATATACATATATATATATATATATATATATATATGAAGGAAAGGAGATGATTTTCAAGGGCTCGTTTTATCTTTGTTAGACACAATATTAAGGAGAACTAACAGACAATAACGCCAAGGAAAGTATAGGGGGTGTGATCTGTAGTATTTAGAATATAAATGTGAAGAAAGTAAAGTGGACGAAAAGATGACTTGCCGCCGGCAGGGACCGAACCTGCGACCTTCGAATAACGCGTCCGATGCTCTACCACTGAGCTACGGCGGCGGTCATCCTCCCGTCCACTTTGTGGGGTATATATGTTGATTTAAACCTAGGAGTGTTAGTCAGCGCCAATCGCAGCCATGGCGGCGAGTGTGGAACACTCTTTTTTTGCCTATTGGCGTCACGTAGCACGTGATCTTTTTACGAGCTGGCAGCTGACCAACAATCCCTCGCATACTACCTGAAGGCATCAAGTCTGCCAGGACGAGACCCTTGCTATGAATGAAGGAAAGGAGATGATTTTCAAGGGCTCGTTTTATCTTTGTTAGACACAATATTAAGGAGAACTAACAGACAATAACGCCAAGGAAAGTATAGGGGGTGTGATCTGTAGTATTTAGAATATAAATGTGAAGAAAGTAAAGTGGACGAAAAGATGACTTGCCGCCGGCAGGGACCGAACCTGCGACCTTCGAATAACGCGTCCGATGCTCTACCACTGAGCTACGGCGGCGGTCATCCTCCCGTCCACTTTGTGGGGTATATATGTTGATTTAAACCTAGGAGTGTTAGTCAGCGCCAATCGCAGCCATGGCGGCGAGTGTGGAACACTCTTTTTTTGCCTATTGGCGTCACGTATATATATATATATATATATATATATATATATATATATATATATATATATATATATATATATATGTATATATATATATATGTTACTTGTTGATAATAAAATCAGTTGGAAGTTTGCGCCCGTCCGTGTCTGTTTCGTTTGTTGTCTGAGAAAATTTTGCGCAAGAAGTGTTGATCAGGGAGAATGACCGCCACCGTAGCTCAGTGGTAGAGCATCGGACGCGTTATTCGAAGGTCGCAGGTTCGGTCCCTGCCGGCGGCATGTCATCTTTTCGTCCACTTTACTTTCTTCACATGTATATTCTAAATACTACAGATAACACCCCCTATACTTTCCTTGGCGTTATCGTCTGTTAGTTGTCATTAATATTGTGTGTGACATACACAGAGCAATTCATGAAAGATGGCATGCGAGAGTGTAGCCGACAGTCAGTGACAGCTGACTAGAATGCACAGTTTGCTGCATGAGAAAGCACATCCGCTCAAGCTGTCGGCTACTGGGGGTCAAAATAACCAGGCATGGCCAGGAGGCGAACGCATGCCAGACCAGCGCCTACAGCTGGTAGAACAGCCTCTAGCTAACACAGGGCTCTTATGTTCCTTTTCACAAAGCAAAGCATCCCCTCATATTATGAGCAATGGACGGGGTGGCACTGTGCCCCTTGTTTAGACAAAGAGATACGAGGAAGCATGCAAGCGAAAAATAATTAGGAATAAGGAATGTAAATTCGACAGCACAATTCTGCATTTATTGTTAGTGTATCTGAAAATTGCTTTCACTTATAAAGGTTGTCTTGTTCTGTGTAAAAACAAGTGCTTCAACATTCCTTCAGTAAAAATGTTTATGATATATCTCCTCAGACTGACCATTTCAGGCTTGTTAACCTATATATTCAGCACACCCTTAATGAATATCAGGCCCTACACACGGAACCAAAATATAGCAGGAACTACAAGCTCATCAGCAAGTAACACCAGCAAAAAAGTTAACTTACATATTCGGTGAGTCAGCGCAATTGTTGTATCAGTACCATTATTTTGCTGTCTGCAGCTGTCCTTGACTTGCGTCCATTTCCACATTGGCTGCCTCTCATCGGGTTGATATTGAACATCTCCCTGGAAGGCACAAAAATGTGTTGCCTGGATATTCTGTTTGTTCCATAATACAATTATGAAGTTTTTAACACGAAAGCGTTTTATGCCGGGGTCCACCAAGACTTCAATGACGTATTTCCGTCACGGAAATGACGTCGAAAAAAGGTACACGATCAGATGCCAAAAAAAGAAGGTTTCGTTACCGGGCATCGAACCCACGACCGCTCCATCCGCAACAACAGATGCCGGGCACGCTACCCACTGCACCACGGTCTTTTTTTTCTTTCTTTATTGCCTATGTACATACATACAGCAGTGAAAACAAATATATACCGTACAAAGAACAAAAAAAATAAAAAATATAATAAAAAAATACAGTTTGCAAGCTTCTTAAAATTACGTCATCTGTAGAAGGCTTTCTACTTGATGAAGCCAATCCGGTACATCTTCCTGGACCTTTTGTGTTTCCACAAATGAACATATAGACTCGAAAAAGTATTGTCGAACCGGACGTGCATTAATATCAGCATGGCGCACCGCCATTCTTGATTGCCATATACTGTGCAGGCCCAGTAACATGACTAGATCGAACGGTACCCCTTCCTCATTTTCAACCGGGAGAAATCTGATGCCGTAGGCGTCGAGGGGCAAATCCTTTTTTAAAGTGCGTTGAAGAACGTCCCAAAAAAAGACCGCATCCCAGCAGTCAAGAAAAACATGTTCGATTGTCTCCGGCTTCCTGCAGAGTAAACAAAGGTCTCCCCAAGGAACGAATAAGCCCTTTTCTTGCATCCATGTTTTGACAGGCAATGTTGCACTGTGTAATTTGAAGAAAAAGGATTTTCCTCCAGGTGTTACCTCCATTTTTTTTTACTCCCCTATTGCAAAACCCAGCGCCAATGGGTACCAGCGTCCAGTGCCATGCCTGATTATGAGCCCAGCGTCGCGCTGGATACTGGGCCGCTGGAGAGGCGTTTTACTGGGAGGCGCTGGGTACTCAAGCGCAAAACGGCTCTACAGCGTAAAAACGGGGTGCTTACGTGCCCTACATAAATATATTACTAAAGAAAGGCATATAGAAAGCATTAGTGCAATAAAAAAAGCCGTATGAAAAAAAAAAACCCTCCATCACCAGGATTCGAACTCGCCACCTCTCAATCTTCAAGCGAGTACTCTACCACTGCGCCACGCTGAATTTTTCGTTCTTTATTACTTACTTTTGCACCTCATACAATAATATTACAGTGCATAAACAGTACATACAGAGGTAAAGACCGGAATGGTTACATAGTGACTAGAATTCTTTTATACGGATAAGTGGCTCAAGATGTTCGAGCCACTCTGAAATTGGGTCTTTAGTTTTACACTCTTCAATAAACTTCGTGATCATTTGGCGGAAATATTCACGAATGGGCAGTGTATTGATGTGGGCATGGCGGACTGCCATGTACTTTTTCCAAATACTGTGAAGGCCGAGCAACATAACAGTATCATAAGGTGCTCCATCGTCTTCTTCATTAACTGGTAAAAACCTGATCCCGTAGGCATCAATCGGTAAATCTTTTTTTATAGTTCTCGGCAGAATGTCCCAGAAGAACACCCCTTCCCAACAATCCAGAAAGACATGTTCGATGCTTTCAGGTTTACGACAGAGAAAACAGTGCGTTCCCCACGGTACAAACAGTCCCCTTTCATGCATCCACGTTTTAACTTCTAGAGTCCCTGTATGGAGCTTAAACTGCGCCACGCTGAAACACGTCAACAACGCTGTAAAAGGGTTAGTCAATACAGTAAGACAGCGTTTCGCTTCATATTTCCATGTCGCGTACTCAAGGAAGACGCGATCTTCCTCTCCAAATAACGCTTGCTTCTTTATTAGACACAAACAAAGGGTGGCCGGAAACGAATGAAATGCCCAAAATGGGAAGAGCGCTAGGTTTCTTTAGGAATTCCCGTTTTAACTCCGAAAAATATCAAATGGATCGAGGACCAACGTACAGTTTGACGGCTGTTACTGCCGATTTTTAACAGCCGTTTCTCGCCCTTGCTAATGATGAACATGTACAGAAGCTTTATGATGACGCGTTCGAAAAACACGCGCCTGCATGATTTCATACTGAGTATTTCTCGCGCGAGCGACGATATTACTGGGGGCGGGCGTGGCTGTATTCTGATTTGTAGTTCTATCGATACCTACAACTATAAAACCGTTCAGCAAAAACAAATACAATTCGTTGAAAAAAGACGCCGGTGTGTTAGTTCACTAACGCGTACCAGTTGACACGTATGTGTTCTGACGTATGAGTCAGAGAACTACCGCCGAGTGCGGCCGGCTGCTTTCGGTGAGCCTGTGTTCGTTGCTGAAAGCGCGTCGCATCGATGGCCACCGCTCCTTGTTTGGACACCGTACAAAAGAAAAAAAAATGGTTATTTTGGTTAACGGATGTCCAGACTATACTTTACAGTAAATTTTGCACGTTGGAATTGCGTGTACTTAAACGAAGAAGCGCCGGGGGCATGTAGACGGACTCGGCCCGTACGCTAGGCCTAACACTCGCTGGGAGCCGCACTGGGTTGGACCGATCTCGGCGCAAATGAGTTGCGATGGTTGAAGTTTTTGCATTTTAGCCTCGAAACCTTTTTAACTGTTACCTAACGTATTGCTGAAGTAAGTGGAAGTGCGACAATTGCCCGAGATGCGTTTCCGGTGTGGCGATATCGAACGACGGCTGTTTTTCTGGCCTCCGTTCGGAGAGGTCGCGAAGCCAGAGCTCATGTTCTTGCCATTTGCACGGCGATGTAACAATTTGCTCTATATGTTCAGACCAATGCCTCCAGACTTATAAACATTAAAATATGAAGTCATTACAGCAACACATCACGAATGCAAAACTGATATATATGAGCGGCATGCACGAAATGTGTATTCACTGCTTCTTAACTGCTGATTAACGACTTCATTGGCACTGCATGAATAAAAAAAAGCGTGGTAGGAAGCAAAATTATTAGTGTTGGCTGCTTTGCGTTATTAACATATTTTCCTCCACATTCGACTGGGAAACAATAAAAGTGACCGTGATTTCACGTATATCATATCACGTATATTATGACAATAGTGCGCATCTCCTCGTCTTTCTCTGCAAAACTAGAACTTGTGACACATGTTTGGGACCCGTTAGGATAGCATCTATCGGTACCATCGAATCAGACATTCGATATTCAACGATACCAAAGCATTGCGCCGCGCACGATACTGAAAGCAGCGCTCGGCACTGGCAGAACAGGGCGGGCTCCAGTATGTGCCAGCGCACGCCAGTGAGAATTCCAGCGTCTCCAGCGCTTCCCAGTGAGCGTCAGCGTCACAGCGGCAAAGCCAGTGGCTCTACCAGTGCGACCCAGCGCTATCACAGCGCTTTCAGCGACGTCCCAGTGAATTCGAGCGTATACCAGTGTTCCCAGTGCGGTCCAGCGCCAAAAAACGTACTGGTATCACGCTGGGGGTACTGGAACGGCGCTGGTTTTTGCAATAGGGTCGGCTCAAGACATTCTGACCTGGGCCTACACGGTACATTGCTCTATAAAGAGGAACAGGAAGAACTGTATCTACTAGATCTTTGTATAACTTTTTACGGGAAACAGAACAGAGATATTCCAAAGAAAAACGTGTTTTTAAAAAGAGGCACGAATTAGCTACTTCTTTGAATTAACCTCTAACATTTGTTTTCATGTTGCCAGAAGCCACCACGAGTTCCGGCAACACCCTCCCAAGCCTAAGCTGTATAACAGTACGTATGAACGGGTCTCGATTATTTCGGAAGAACATGAACCGGTTAACTAACTGACGCAGATACAAATGACACAGACTAAGGCCACCAGAGCGAACCCGCGTGAAAAGGTTAGTTCTACTTGTTCGCTCCCAAGAAGAACCCCATAAGAAAACAGCAAATATTCGGTGAAGCTTTTGTACATTCACACGCGAACAATGCAGTACTTGAAGCACGTACCAGACAGGGGCGTAGCCAAGGGGGGGGGGGGGTTGGGGGGTTCAAACCCCCCCGAAATTTTTCAATTTTGCTTGCGCATATATACACGCACACATACAAACGCACGCACGAACATACATAAAGTATGGTTCAACCCCCCACGAAAAAAATTTCTGGCTACGCCCCTGGTACCAGAGCTTACTACCAAAAATACGTTACAAAAGGTTGCTCTGGCGAAAATTGATAGATGAAAACCCTTGAATAGCTGAGTTTTTTTTCGCAGTTCAGCGGCTTGACGCCGCCAGTACGGTTCACTGTCACAATAATACTCCAGTGGAACACCTAAGAACCGCACAGGGGTAGTAGTCCATGAAATACCGGCAAAGAACTCAGGAGTCACAGGCCATTCACCGTGCCAGTAACCCACGCATTTGCTCCAGTTGACCAGACTTCCACTCGCCACGGTCACAGACTGTAGAAGCTTTACAAACGCGCCTTTTATATCTACCACTCTCCCGGTCGGCGGGGTGGTGTTGCCCTCTGGGAGCGGTAAGGTAAAGTAATTCGTCATTACTATGGCCTCCGCGATTCGCACCTGCAACGCATTACACGTCCGTCCCATTCGGCGCGTTGTCAATGGAATTTCAATTTTGTCAATGTTTTAACACACCGCGAGGTGGCGACATTGGCCCAAGCGCGGTAAAAGCATCGGCCTCGCTCATAGCATTTAGCTAATCCAAACCAAAAATAGCTCTGCGACGCGCGCCTGCCACACCTGGCTGTAACACCGCGTTCCCTACTCACGCGCTCGCCCCGAGAAATGTCGAGGTCGGGCTACCGGGGCGGCTCGACGCGCTTTGCGTTTCCCTCTAGTCCGGCCGTGGTGTTCAATCACATTTTAGCATACCGCCGGATGGCGACCAAGTTCTGCGTCCAGTATGCGACGCTCTTCTGGCTACACCTTGTTCTTTGATTGCGCCTTCACCGTTGACTACTACTGCTACCACAAGGGTTTGTTTAATCATTTAACGTGGACGTTTGTCGTCGGGATGGAGATGTACCACCAATCATCAAAGTGGGTGCATACACGTTAAACGGTGCCATTAGCTGCCAGACATCAATATACATTGTGCAAACTCTGTTATATCAATGTACAGTAAACATTCATTTACTTCTGTAAGGGCACGCTTTACCTTCGCGTTATTCCGATTCCTATGACGGAGGGATCAACCATGTTTTTTTTTCACATTTGTTTCTGCTTTCGAAATATCACAAGGATGTTTTATTTATAAGGAACTTTTCAATCCTCTTAAGCTGTGATTAATACAGTGCCAAGTTCCATGTGACTTCAATGTTTTTTGGTTGACCCACCAGAATGCTTGAATAAAGTAAATGTAAACAACATGAATATTAAGTCAAGGCATTCACCACGCAATTCTAAAATTCCACAGGTCACTTGTGCGTACCTTTTGCTTAGCTTCCCATGTCTGCAGCTTTTCCAGCATTTACCCTTCGCAGTTGTCGTCACTGCAATCAGCATGCTTCTAGGAATTATGTTTATATGTAACATATAAACATGAAAATTTAAAGTTAGCACAAAGTTTATTGCACATCAGGATTAGTAAATGCAATCACGAACGATATCTGTCTCTTTCTCAGTAATCTCGCAACTTTAATACTACTCAATGAATTGCCCTTGATATCACAGTACTGAACACTGTTCGATTCCAGGCATTGAATCTATCCATCTCATGCCATTGTCTTACATGAACGTAATATTTCTATGTCTCTTCTCTTGCTCTAAACAATTGCATGTTACATTAATGTGCAACATAATGTTATGATTGTTTTTTTACGTATTATAATACTGTCACACGTAGCTGCTTTTACACCATTCGATGTTTACTTATTCATGTACGCTGATTTCATTGTTCAGTGTGTATTTTATTTATTTGCCACATTAACTGTATCCCCCCCCTATGTAATGCCTTCTGGGCCTTTAGGGTATCTGAATAATAATAATGTGTTCATTCATGCCTGTGCACGGACATATACGATGTTCACATATGTACAAACATCTAACTGCCATGCGGGCATAAGTCAGAATGCACTTTACATTCTGTGGTACATTTGAAATACTTCTGAAACCAAACGGCTCATCAAAACGTGACTGAAAAACAAAAAGGAAAGCACAGAACTAAAACAAGAAATGTAATGCCATGATAACCCTAGCTATGGAATATAAAATGAAGGCCTAAATGCTGTCATTACACAGTAACACTCAGGCTTCTAGGAATAATGTTTTTGCAGTATGCTAATGAAGACAATGGTGCTTAATGAAGGCAAGTCCTGGTTTCCCTGATATCTTAAAAAAGCACACAAAATCATTTGTCATATCTGAAGCACTACCTATGTGAGGCCCTTCAAACTAAAATTGACACCTGAGAGCAGAGAAAACTGAAGATGATTGCTCTTGAATTCACCCTTGACACTCTTTCGTCTTGCATATGCACAAAAGATCACGCATTGCATAGAGGCCCTTGGCAATAAGATCTGATGATAAGGAGTATTTTTGTTTCACTGAATCTTATTATTAATGTTAGCTTTTTCAATTAATGTAGTTCATAAATACAACTAAAGTGAGGCTTTACTTGGCCACCTAGGAAGCAAAGGACTCTCCAGAAAATTAACCTTTAACCCTTTGACACGCTATGTACAAAATTGTGTGCACCACTTAATTTTGCCATTGGTAACGACTAAGGCTAATAGAGAGGAAGATACCTTGGAAGTAAGCAGCTTGAAAAGCAAGACGACGCACACAGGGACGAATGACAAGAAGTGCTGTTCAAGATACGTTGAGATTTGGATCAAATGAACCTGCTGCATAATAAATTTGCGTTTTTTAACTTCATTTTGCAGTGTACTGTTGTATATTATCAGTTTGCTGAAGGCACTACATTGTTCAACGAGTCGTTCGAAGTGCTCCTTCCTGCGAGCCGCGCCAAAAGTATAATTTTTCTTCACTCTAACTGAACATACACAAAAACAAACTGCACTATATTTTTGACGTAAGCTTTCATTCTATTAATGTAAGAACGTAGCGTGAATGACTTTACAATAAATAGGTATTTATTACAATTGAATTATAATTACTATAACACACATAAATTAATGCATTATGACATTATATTTGTTGCAATAGAATATCGAGTGCCTTGAAATGATGTATCAATTTGACTCATTTACAGACAGTTTTACATTGGTGGCGTCTGAAAGGTTTAGAAAAAAAGGAAATATTTCACCCTGTTCCTGTACAACACAACAATACGAATAGAACCAGTGCAGTGATAAAGTTGGCTAATGAAGAAAAATTATTCGCAGTCAAAATGTTATGAACAGCACATATTTAAGACTTGGCAACTACTGCAGCTTGCAATTATGCACTACCAAGAACAAAAATCCACAGAAGTTCAGATGCCCTTTTGCTTTAAACACTGTGCTTCACAGAAGGAGGGAGCTTGCATTATGTATAGTTCAGTAAAATGTTTTTGAAGTGCTTTATAAAGAATACAACTACACGCTGAAAAGAAGTTAGTTGGACGGCTTGATGGGAAAAAAACATTTTAACTTGTTTCATTCGTTCTGAGCATCCTACTTCACCAAGGAAGGCGTGAAAAATATGATAAAAAAACAAGTGAAAAAGGCATCTCAATGGCAGACAGTGACACAAGAAATCAGATTCTAATGAGACATTTTTTGCCCATCTTTGAGTGCCTGTGCCTCATGAAAGTGCAGTCGGCTGGAGCGATTAGCAAGACATAGCTTCAGGTACGCTTTTGCCCATTTCTCCTTACTAATGCAGCTATTTATATCATATATCCTTAGAAAAAATTGAAATGCACTATCAGCAACGTTGCTGTGTTCACGAGCTCATCAGGAGAGAAGCTGCTGTCATTCAAAGATGACAAGAGAGCGACAGGGATGGTTCAAGTGATGACAGGAGCAACTTGTAAGCAGCACAAAGCATGTGACTGGAAGTCTGAGATTTCCATTGTAGAGACTGTAACGAACCATAAAAGCCTTGGCTCTTTATTTGAGCTCAAGGTATAAATGGTGAGTGTCCTTCAGATAACATTTCTTTTCGGTACTTGTCACATCACGCTGATCCAACCGGCCACATTCTCTGTGACCCAGAACAGCAGGGTGAAGAGTGCCCAACTGCACGACTGTTTGCAAAGAGCTGTGAAGGTGTAAACTATGCTGCAGGCAAGTTGCAACATTGTGTGTTTGAACAATATCACAAGCACTTGCTATTACATACTGTTTCCTGTCTTGGTGTTCCTCACATATAGTGCCATAAGTTTCTCAGTTTGATGAGTAAAATAGCGCACACTTAGAGAGGGACGGAGTAAGCAACATGACACAAGGGCTAACAACAACTGTTTATTTGAAATAGCAGAGGAAGACTTATGTACCGAAACAGGTGAAGTGAGTGCGCGTGTCACACAGGCATGACTGCAAGACATCTGAAATCTGTACAAAGGAATACAAGTTCCTTTTTGGGCAAACTAACATAAGGCGTTCTAACACATTGTGTGCCTAACCACTGAATCATTTCGGCTTCAATTGTCTCACGGCCTAACTTTTTACTTTTGGCAATCACATGAACTTTATTGAATTCCTGCTGACATCCATATGCCGCACGCATAGCTAGAAGACCGTCCTTGCGCTTTCCTTGATTGCCAAGGCGCTCTCTGAAATTATCATTAAGGTAGAATATCTCACTTGAAAAATGATCATTACACTGCAGCAGATTTAGCTTTACAGCGAAAGATGTTATGAGATCATTTCAACGGCCGTTTTTGGCGCCGTAGTTGTCCGCCGCCGCCGCTGGTGTCCGTAACCACTATTGCTCGTAATAAAAAAAAAACGAAATAAGAATAAATTTCCAGGATGGAAAGGGGTTCGAACCTGGGCCCTCTCCGTGGGATCCTAGTGTTTTACCTCAGAGCCATGCCGGTGGTTGAAACCGCCTTGCAAAAAGACGCTATACAGGCTTCATGTCCGGAAGCAACCACATTAACATATGTAATTTAGTGTGGTAGAAGAGTGAAATAACAACCACGCATCACACAACGCGAATTCTGCAACCAGGTGTCACACAATGCGAATTGCGCAACGAGTGGGCTGTTGGATGCTTCCAAACCATTACAGAGGGCTCTGCAATAATTCTTCATCGTCATCAGGCACGACACCAACAAAGGGCGCATAATGCCTTACATTCTAAAAAGACAGGGCGTGCAAACACGGACACAAGAAAGAAGTCAGGACACCACAAACGCGTTTGTGGTGTCCTGACTTCTTTCTTGTGTCCGTGTTTGCACGCCCTGTCTTTTTAGAATGAATACTTACCAACTAGCTCAGCTCTCTGTTATTCTATGCCTTACATGTTTTAGCGGGTACTACGGCTCTCCGTTGAATGACGAAAAATGGCATAGTGGCTGCTTCCCTACTTCATAGAAATTATGATGATTTATAGCGTAGTGGGTTCCTCGCAAGTGAACTTGCATTGGTTGCCAAGGAAGCCCATAAGCCCATGATCCATTTCCTCAGGGTCTCACGTCAACGTATGTTATATTGCATGGTAGGAGAGTGAAAAAGCGAGCGCCCGTCACACAATGCGAATTACGTAACTGGTGAGCCGTTTAAAGCTTCCAACCCATTACAAAGGGCTGAGCCACAATTCTTCATCGTCACCATTCGTCACGTCAACAAAGTGCACATAATGCCTTACAGATGTGTAGCTGGTACCTCGTTTCTGCGCAGAATTACGAATAATGGCGTTGTAGGTGCTTCCCAACTTCACAAATATTGTGATTTATGGCGTAGTGGGTACCTTGCTGGTGTACTTGTATGAGTAGCCCCAAGAGAGTTTACTACGGGCTCTAGAAATGCCGCTCTTCCAGCTTTCGCTGTGACTGTGCTGCGCTTTCCGCGCAGGCCTGGCGTTTTTTTTCTAAAAAGGAGCTAGAAATCGATTTTTGCCATGCTGCTTTCTCACATATAATAACACGCAGAGGGCATTCAGGCTTTTGTGTCTCTGCGCTAAAGAACAGGTCGCTTACTATATATATATATATATATATATATATATATATATATATATATATATATATATATATATATATATATATATATATATATATATATATATATATATATATATATATTATTTTTTATTGGCGCAAGGGCATCTAAGGCCGAAGAGCGCCAGTACAAGTGTCATAGTTTAAGTTTAGTTGTCTAAAATCATGAGTCGGCAAGGTCCAAGTACCTCACTGCCGAATTCTTGCCTGCGCAAGAACTGCGAGGGCGCGGACGTACTTCAACACGCACGGCAACAGGCTGTACCTCACATGTGAGGCCCAGCCTGGTGACTAGGATAGAATGATACCATTTCTAAAAACTTGGTTTTTGCTAGGTATTTAAGAAGTCGCTTATGGTTAAACATTGGGTCGACTGATAAGAATAGCGCGGGATGAGGTGGAATATGATAGCGGTAAAGTTCCCTAAAAAGGATCAGTCGCTCTTGGTGAAGCGCGGGACATTCAATTAGGACATGCAGAATGGTTAAATTCTCTGCACAGTGCATACAAGTCGGTGGATCACTGCCTGTCAGGAGGTGTTTATGTGTGGCATAGGTGTGGCCTTTCCTGAGCCGTGCTAGGGTGATTTCAGTGAATCTGTTGAGTTTTTGTGGGATAGGTTTTGTTATTTGTGGTTTTACTAGATGGAGCTTGTTGTCGACTTGTTTGTCCCATTCAGCTTGCCAGTGTCTACGTAGCGTTCTCCGTACAACAGGTTTTGGGTCCACACCAGGAACAGAATTTACATCTATAGTGTGCCGACTAGCTGCTTCTCAGGCATTCTTGTCCACTAGAGTCACTGGAAAATCAGAGTACCGCAAGGGTAGGCTGCACGCGGGCAACATTGGGTGGCGGCGGCCATGTCCCTTCCAGACCGTCCGGCGCGTTGCGAGCGTGTGTTCAGAAGTGACGGATCTTTTAGCCTCAGTGCCGTGTTACGCTCGGCAGAACGGCATTATGTGTGTGTGTTTCTTCAAGAGGATATTAGAAGGGATTTCGAGTCATCAACAGGTATGGATCGACTGCGCGGTTAGCGGTGTAACTAATGAAACGTACGGCGAATGTTGCCATGTGCTCGCGAACTCTCTTCATGGCATCATCGGTACCTTTCGTGTCACGCCCGGGCGTGTTCGCTAGGTCCGGAGCTGTAAACATAGTTGCATTAGCGTAGTGACATCGTGCGAGATGCCATATACTTCGACATTTGGTGAATCTTGACTCTTTGCGCTAGATTTGCAGGCGGTGTTCAGGTTCACTACACTCGAGAACGTTATCGAACAACATCGAGAACATTCAACACTGCGTACTTTGACTGATCGCTGACGCATAGCTTGTTCGCGCACCGTGCTTGCTGTTCAACTGGTTGATATACGTTATAGAAGTTGTGTGTGTACGGCAATTGGAAGTTGTTGCGTGACGTCTTGATTCGGAACGCCAGCAGCCGAACGCACGGGCGAATCGGCGTGCGGCAGGTAAGGTTCATCTTATCTTGCGATACGTAGAAAATAGGCCATCAAAAATGATTGGCATCATTACTTAATTGCTTCATTTCCTATTTCTTGTCTCCTTAATATTCCCAACGTTGCAATGACATTGCAAATATTTTGCTGTGTTCCGACAAACAGTTCTTTTTTTTGGCGTTGCCAGCGCGTAAACAGCAGCTGGGGTTCGGTTTCTGCACTGCTGCACTTTTTTTTTCATAATGCACTCTTATCAAAACTTCCTCGGCACGGTGCTTTATGTTCTTTTGATCAGAAATAGCACATCCCGAAATTTTTAAAGCGCATGCTACTGCAACACAGTATGTATATAGACCTAGGACTTGCATAGAATCGATTCCATCAATGCGTGGGATCTGCTTTTTTTTTTTTTTGCTGTTACCATTTCTCACCAACTATACAGTATTTTAAGAGTACGCTCGGCGCAATGCAGCATTAGCATAATTTTTTTTGCAACCAATTTAAAAATACACTTGATAATATTGCCATATACCAAGTTTATCAACAGAGTTCCGCGCTTCTGTTTTGTCCAATGCCAAATGATCATGCCAAGATTGCCTTCAAGGTATACCAGTAAACAGTTATTATTTTAATAAATCTTTGATTTCGCTCTCGTGCGTGACACGCTTATAACTCTGATAGCCTGCGTAATCTGTTCAACAGATCGAGATATAAACAGCCGAGCAAATAGAAAGGTATGTAGTTTTCAATATCGCTGACCATAGCGAACCGAAAATGTGAAGTATCCTGTCGCATAAGCTCTTTTCCAGCAAAGTTAGTGTAGTTCACTGCAGGAAGGAGTGTTTTCGAGGGGGGCGAATTCGTTCAGGCCAACTATGCAGCCACGTAGAACGGCGCTCTTAGACATTAATTTTTCGCACGCGGCAAACGAGATTCCCAGAGTAGCTCACCAGTAACGTTCGATTGATGGTGAGCTACTCTCTTCTGGCATCTGCATGCAGTGGCGTAGCCAGGGGGTGGCACACCGGGCCCGTGCCCCTTCCCCCCCCCCCCCCCCATTTTTTTTCCCGTGGCATACATAGCACGAAATGGCACTCGATCACATCTGCCTGCCAGGCCTAGCTTCAGATCAAGGAGGTGCCCCCCCCCCCCCCCGAAAAAAATGTCTGCTTACGCCCCTGTCTGCATGACGCGATTAAAAAAGGGACGAAGTACTTCTGGGGACCGTGGTACTGCTAAATGTCCGGCCACGCTCTGCATTGAACGCGCCTGCACCCAAAGCGCTTGGAAGGGATATGGCGGTGAAAGGTCACGTGATGCGAGTAAGCCAATGGCGGCGGCGCGCGGAAAACAGATGCGATACTCTGAAATTTTTCCAGCGACTCTATTGTCCACTATTTCATTGCCTGCGATCCCAGAGTGACCTGGCACCCAGCATAGAACTATAGAAAGGTTTAAGTTACAGGCTGCATTGATAGTATTAAGAGGCTTGTTGAAGACAGTGTTCTTGCTGTACTTGCCACAGGACAAGGCTGTAACTACGCTTAAGGTATCTGTGTACACTATAGACCTTTGTATCTTGTGTTGTATAATGTGCTCAATAATTAGCAGTATTCCAAACGCTTCAGCCGTAAAAATGCTGGTATGTGTATGTAAGGTCTTAGTGCTGGAGAAGTTTTGGCCATAGGCTGCACAGGATACAGATGTTGAAGACTTTGATCCATCAGAGAAGAAGGCGGTTGAACGATATTTGTGCTCAAGGGCCAAAAAATGTTGCTCTATTAGCGCATTTGGACAAGTTTTTAGATGCGAAGTATCTTAAAGGGGTACTGACACGAATATTTTCAGTTGTCGTTTTTTTGCGTCAAATGAAAGGTCAAGCCCCCAAGAGCCTAGAAAAGGCATTGCTAAGCGCGACTGCGCCCTGAAAAAGTAATTACAGTATGTTTTTAAAAGCTAGTTTCGGTTCCTACTGTACCCTGACGTCACAACACGATAGGAGCTTCTTGTCACGTGCTCGCAAATATATAGTGACGTTTCCACGGCCGCTCCGCGCCGTGGCTCCGTTGGTGACGTACAAGCGGCCATTTTGGAAGTTTTGATGACACACAAGCGGCCATCGTGGAAGTTTTGGTACCTGACATCACCACAACTAGCCAGACTGCTGCGTGAAGTCACCGGAATTAGTACTGTAGCCTGACGTCAAGCTAGTGTCGATGTCAGTAGGTGCGCCATGGAAAAATCGACTTTAATATCAAATTAAAATATCTTATCATCATTTGCTGAGCTTCCACTTGCTCAGAACCGTCTCTGCATGCAGGAGGTTGGTATGGCGGAGTAAACTCGCCTTCAAAAAAAGGTGTCAGTACCCCTTTAAGGCCGAGCTCAATCCGGTGGTGGTGGTGTGCGGCGTGACCGCCCTTACTGCGCATGCGCATACCCTCTCCACACACCTACTCTCCACTCACCCTCCCCCTTGCCCTCTCCACTTTCCCTCTCCACTTCGCCTCTCCCCTCCCCCTCTCCACTTTCCCTCTCCCCTCCCCCTTTCCACTCTTCCTCTGAAACGCAGGCTAGACATGCCGAAATTCTCTCCTGCGCAACGCCGCGATGAGCTCGAGCGCATGCGCGTCCCCTCCCCTTCTCTCTCCTCTTCTACGCTGCCCTCCTCTCGCCCGCCTGTCGACCGTGCTCCCCGCTCGCCCTGTGATAATTAACGGCCAGGCTAGATGGAAGATACGACGCGCGTAGCGTCCCTCTTCGCGTTCCACGACGCGAGGTCGGTAGCATGCCCAACGAACGCCAACGGAACGCGATCGTGCAAGTGCTCCGGCTTCGCATCGCCTCATGGTCCCCTTTAGCGGGAGATGGTGTAATTTTTTTCTTTTTGAAGTCTTTAAAGGACCAGTCACAAGTGACCGGACGCTGCTTCCAAGAGGCAACAACTTCAGCATGGTCAATTTTCTGCAAATCCGCGAAATTGATTTCAACTTTTTCTGCAACAGGTTTTATTGCCAACGGAAACGGCGGGGCGACTGAGGGCCGGTTTACATATAGCTGTTTTGTAGACACATCATTTATAAGCGTTTTGCATGGGTGCCGCTTGAGGGACATGATTCGGATTGCATAGGTGACTCCTAGATATGTGCGCTGATACTCCAGAGGCCACTGATCCGACTCTGCATAAAGGCTTTGTACAGGGCTGGTACGGAAGACACCAAGGGCCAGGCGGATGCCTAAGTGGTATAAAGGGTCTAATAGCTTGAGTGCTGTCTTTGAGGCTGACTGGTATACTATGCATCCATAATCTATGCGTGACTCAACCAGGCTTCTAAACAGAGCTATGAGACAATATCTGTCTGTCCCCCACGATTGATGGGATAATATCTTTAAAAGGTTCAGTCTTAAGGCATTTTAGTTTCAGTTGTTTTATATGCTGAATGAAGGTGAGCTTAGCATCGTAGATTACACCGTGGAATTTTTGTTGTTTAGCAATGAGTGGCTTTGTCCATTCATTAGTATGCTAGGGTCAGGATGTATCCCTCTTCGCCTGGAGAACAATACAGCCGCACGCGTGGTTTTGGTTTGAAGTGCTCTCGCGCGGCGGGTGATTTGAATTGAGTTGCGTTATATCTCTAATTATCAGCTCACAGCAATGATAACCCCGTGTAATATCAACAAACATTATGAATATACAAGCACGGAGCAGTTTTATTGTGGCAGAATCTTTTTTGTCGGAAATCGTTTTTATTGCGATAGCAATTATATGGACAGTCTCGGCTGAATTTTGCCGTCGCCCTCACCGCCGTCATGCACCGTATGTGTATAAGTATGTATATATATATATATAAAAGCCCCAAAGAAAAATTATTCAGAAAGAATGCTTCCGAAGCGCGGAATCGAACCAGGGACCTCTTGCTCCGCAGCGAGGGGCGCTAGCCACTACGCCACGAAACGCAGATCCTCCACGTTGCTAACGGCGAGCGTTATATACACACCCTTTACCACTGGACGGACTCAGAGACGGCCGACACTTATAAGCGTTTCTTCATTACCAGCGAGATGGCGCTAGGAGCACGACGGGCGCATTTAAAAGTCGTCGGCTCGCTCGCTCGCTTCTTCTTATATGTGTGCAGCGAGAACCTTGCCCTTCCGCTGTCTGCTCGCGCGGTTTTCTCGTGGTGAGGGGAAGAGGGATGTTTCAAGCATAGAGTTTCCTAAAATGACCTAGAGGGAACTCTGGCGCTGCGATCGTTCAGCCACCATGGGAATGATGGGTAGTACACGGATTTGCCTAGTCTTCGTGCTTGTGGGCTTCGAACGCACTTGTGGCTTTGTTTATTGCTATGTTTTGGTTTTCTTTTGGATAAAAGAATGGATCGTTGTGAACTTCGTGACCAGATTTGAATTGCTGAGCCTAAAGAAGTTAAAGTGGCGAAGTGAAACTGCTGACTTTTGCTGAACTTCGTTTTGCGACAAAGCGGATGCAGCCGACGCGGAGCCAAACGGAGCCGAAAGAACGAAGTTTAGACAAATCCGTGTACTACCCATGATTCCCATGCTGGCTGAAGCGCGATGTATTGCAGCTCCCATAGACACTAGCGCCAGAGTTCCCTCTATTAAGTATTCAGGAAACTCTATGGTTTCAAGCTTTCACCGTGATGTCCGCGCTCATGTTACGGAGCGTACGAAAGTCACTTGAGCTCAAAGGACGCCGCTAAAGGAACAAACAGAAGATAACTATCAAGTGTCACAGCTCGACACTTGAAGCACGCTAGTTTCCTTCGCTGCTTCGTCCGCCTTTGCAGTAGGAGCGCTGTTCAAAACTGAAAGTATCCATTAGCGAGCCTCACTTCGTATAGCATTAGTTTCTTGCTATCGCATTCATTGCTTCGCCCTTGCGGCGAAACTGTGTCTTTTTTTGTGTGTGTGTGGTCGCGCACGCACGTCTTTGGTTTGACGTGATTGGCTCGAGCGAGGCGGGTGATTTGAACTGAGTTACGGAGTGCACTCTTCTTCTTGCGTTTTCCCCCTTCTCTATCCTACTCTTTTGGTACCTTGTTGACCTTGTCGGCCTGTGAACCTGTGCGACGCTTCAGGACGCGTTGCATCTCGCAGGCTGTGACGATCGTCGCCGCTCTGCGCTCGCTACGTCACTCTGCTTCCTTCATGACGCGAGCCTAGTCTATACTCGGCGACAACTTATCTTGGCATTGGAGCGAAGGCTACGGAGACGGGGCCTCCGCACATTTGTGTTGCTACACAAGTAGTTCGGCATCTTGAAGCCGATTTCAGTTCCAGTTTCGGTTTCGCTTGCTCGTATCGCTAGGGCGTTTAGCACTACGTATCAGTGGCGTAGCCAGGAATTCTGTTCGGGGGGGGGGGGGGGGCTCAAGTTGAAGCGCGCCCTCCTCATTGAATTTTTCGAACGACTAAATATATGAATAACATGTATTACCGGTGACAATCTGTATTAGATGCTGCAAATCTCTTCTTGAATGCTGCGCAGTGTCAAGAACGAGTAAGACATGTGTTTTTTCATAAAAATATTATGTTCACATGCCGGCAAAATCTTTCCAGGAATAACTGTCTTCAATCTTTTCAGTTTTTTTATTTCTTTTGTGTACGAGGTACGGCAAATATCACGTAAACTTTGGAACTGCATCAGTTTTAAACTGAAGAAGCGCCTGATAACGAAAAAAGAAGTCCACAAAATAACCAGGCCGAGATCAAATATTTTAATAGAGATTGTTCACGCAAAATGTTCATCTTTTTGCACAAATGATGTGGCCAGGAAAACACGAGCATGAGAAAGTACACCTGCAATACGGGCAAAACACAAGTCACCGGAAACAGTGCGCAGTATGCTTACACAAAACATCACAAATGTACATTTAAATATGCAATCAATATACGGAACTAAGCAGTGATCACTACGCATAATGCCCAAAATAAGGCAAAAGCACATGCTGCGCAATCACAGAAACTGATATGTCCTTGGACCAAGCAGCTGTCTCGGACGCACCATGTGGACAGAACTATAGGAAGAGCGCAGAAATAACGAAATAGACTATTTCAAAGCAAGCTGTTTTAAAAGTGTGAACCACTATTGTGCACTCAATATAAAAGGAGGGTTGTCGCTTCTAGTTCAAAAAGCAATGAAGAACAAAAAGGACAAATGAAAGTAACAAACAATGCCGCTGGTACGGCTTCCCAATAGCTGAACTTGTTTGGTAACGCCGCGTATGCTGACCTCTCAGCGAACAAGGTGAAGCTGTCGATTGGCTGTTAATGTCACCTGATGCTGGTATTCGTATGTTTATATTATGTCACGGTGTTAACTGCTAAAAGGTACAAAATCCTCACGGCTTTAAAAGGTGGTGAACAATAATATTGCTTCAGAATTACGGGCTCATTGACCTGAACTCTGGAACAGCAGTGTCTTTTCCTTTCGTTTGCGCTGATTTTTGTCCTGCTCGGTGTCAAAGGACAACGTTGACCCGGCGAGGAAGCTTAGCGAAGCGGTCAATGAGTTCCGACACGCTGATATAGACATTTCTGTGGGCGTACAGAAGTGCCTGGCCAACCATGCGTTCCTCAGACATCGTGGAGCGTAAGTAGTTCTTAAGTAACCTCATGCTTGAAAACGTTCCCTCTGCACTGGCAGTGGTCACTGGAAGGGTGACAAGAATCCGGAGTAGCTTGTAGACATTCGCACAGAACCTACTCTCGCAATCAGAGAGGGCATCGGTTCCTGTACCGGGGCGCTGGTTTGCTGCTTTGTTTGCCCACTTTGTCCAGCATAGTCGCAGTTCTCCAAAACCAGCCCTCGTTTCGACGTCATGCGCAAAAATGGTCACGAGATTTTCTGCTCCTTTCTCCCGATCATCTTGCATTGGTGGTATTGCGTATGGTACAATTAATGAAAAGTCCTTTAGAAGTGTCCTGTGCTTTTCGAACCGTTGGTTTAACTGCGCCAGTACGTGGTCCATGAACGGAATGAACAGGGTTCTGCGAAAATATTCTTACGCGCTTTCGAATGCATTGCTCCCAAGGTTTTGCTTCCGGACACCGGCTCGACGGCTGGTGATCTCCACATTCAGTTTTTTCTGCCAATGCCTGCACTTGTGCAAATATTTTTGAGAAAGAAGCATTCGTGTTCTTGCGCTCACTTTCAATTGTCTGCTGTACCACTTCTATGTCGTCAATGACAGCGCTCATGTCGATACTCCTCGTCTGCAGCTTCTTTGACAGTGGCAAAGTCAGTGCTAACACGTGCTCCGTCACATGCAGGCTTACAAGGAACGCTCGTGAAAAAAGTGCCAACATTAGACTGTTTGCCTGCACTGGACTTTCGCCATTTCAGTTAAACTTAATCTCCTCTAGCGCTGCGATCAACGGCTCAAAGAGGCTCACAAATGAAAGCACTGAATCGTGCTTCTCGACCCAGCGCGTTTCACATAGTCTCAAAAGGCGCTGCCTTGTAGACTCACGACAGCTCGAACTTATCATTTTTCGCAAAACGTGTGAGCGGCTAGAAGATTTACGGAAAAAGACTGACGTCGCCTTTAGAGTCCCAAAACAGTTTCGAATGTCTGTGATGGAGCATGCCGCACACAGAACTAGATTAAGGGAGTGACTGGCGCAGTGAGTGTAGAGAGCGGCTGGATATTTCTCACGAACAGCAGCTTGAACACTATTCGTTTTGCCGGCCATCGAACTTGCACCATCGTAGCCTTGACCACGGAGATGCTGCATGTTAATTCCCATGTCTATAAGGAACCTTATGATGGTGTCGGCGAGGGCCCGGCCACTTTGGTCGTGAATTGGCACAAAGCCTAAGAACACTTCTTCGATTTCGTTCGCATCCTTATTAAGGTGCACAAACAGTAAGCTGCTCGATACCAGCAATATCCGTCGTTTCATCAGCAAGTACGGAGAAGCAGCCTGCAGCGTTTACTTTTGCGACTAGGCTTTCCTTGATGATTGCAGCAGAGATTTCTATAATGTGGTTTTGTACATATGGACTAAAATATGAGGCCTTATTTGGGCAACTTTCCAAATGCTTTTTTAGATCTGTGTCGCCACAATCCGCGCGCATGCGAAGCAGCTCTCTGAAGTTGCCTTTATTTGTAGAGGAGGCTGTGCTTGAATCCATGGGACCACTGTCTCTATGTCCACGGAGAGCCACACCTTGCCGCCCGCAAAAGAGAACTGTCTCAACAATAGGCTGTAACTTCCTTCGGGTCTCTCTTATTTGAATTTGCCTGCCATGGTCCAGGTGGTCAACAACACTGAGAAGGTTTGAAGAAAACTATCGGCTACCAGATGACCGTGAGTGTGATATTTAGTGACTTCATGTGCACCGAAGACTTCGAGGGCGTGCTTCCACTTTTGAAATGGCTTGGATACGAGGGCCTTAGTGCACGCATCTTGGCCCTTGCCAATCTCACTTCTGCTAAAAAGGACACACACTCGGCAAAACGCACCCTCTTGAAGCGCTGAGTAGCTAAGCCATCGATACCTGTCCCTGCCAAGCCACCTAAACCTTCGTTTCCGCTTAAAATCGCTCATAGACTTAAACATGTAGCCTGGTGGAGGAATCCAAGGAGAAGTTAGCAGTTGATGTTTTGTATGATGTAACTGCATCGAGAGTAAGTGTTAGACCCGGGACGTTAGTCCTTAAAGAATTAATGTACTTAAACGTGCGTCGCCTTGTAGACCTTCTAGGTTAGGAAGAGCACAATGGCAGACGCCGGCTGCGTGAAAGTAAAGTAAAAATGGGAATAATCTGACCAGAGTCAATTTCATTTTTATTGTTAAAAAAAGAAAAAAAGAGTGATGCCCTGTTTCACAAACTGCATGGTTGAAAAAATCTTGCAGAAAAGCCCCCTTCCAGAATCTTTCAACTGTCCATGGCATTGTCGCGCTCTGGGTGGTTTCCGGTGAAGGTGGTTATTTCGGACGGCGGTGTATCATAGAACGAAAAAAAGAAAAAGATTTCAAGGGGGGCCTAATAAATACAAATTTCAAGCCCAAAGATCCCAACCCCCGGGTGACACCCCTGGTTGGTGGTGTATGAGAGCACGAAAAACTTCGGGGGTGGGGGGCTGAAGCCTCATAAGCCCCCCGCCTGGCTACGCCCCTGCTACGTATACATGCAAAACAGGAACATAGTGAAATTGTGATCAGTGTGCGTAATGCATCTACCTAATGTACTGTATATTCTCACGGGGTTGTTAGGTTGACGAAGGCAGCAGTGGGTGTGTCGAAGATGAAACTTTTATTTTGGCGAACTTGTGGCTGGCAAACGAGTCAGTCAGAGCGTCGTCTGTCAATAATTCTGACAAGTGGTAAAGCGTGTCGGCTTTTATACATGTTCTGTCGAATGTCCCAACGTTATCGCTGGTGGCCACTTAATCTCTAGACTATTCGCGTACCGCGCGCAATCTTAACGCAAAGATCTAAAACAATCGTGACGCTTCTGGAACATCGCATCGCGGTCTGCGCGGAGCATTCCAAACAGTCTTTGCGGGTGAAGCCCGAAGACAACAAAATAAGACACATGGGGATATGATGAACGCCACCAAGCGCACAGCGCAGCCTGAATACGGCGTTTGTCGATTGTAACGCGATCACGATTGTAATGTGAGGGGCGACTTTAGTAGCAAAAATTTGGAGAAAAAGCTCGCATTGCATTAGAATAAATACGGAATGCAAGTACCATGATGCCGCTGAAGTGGGTTTATATTTAAAGGGAGCTCACGCTTAAATAAAAAGAGACTGACGGATATTATTTTATCAAGCTTCGCTGGCCACATTTTCACAGGGCGCAACTGCCACCGATGTTTTTTCATCTGTACATGCAGTATGTAACAGGTATTGCCCATGATACCGATTGTCACTGGTAGAAAAAAATAAAGCATAAAAAACCGTTCATATCTTTTATTGCATTGCATCCAGGCGTGATATGAAAGTGCACGAAAGCAAAAGGCAAGTATATTTCACAGCACAAGAAGGCACATTGCGAATAAAAAGATCAAAAGTTCTTGCCGCTCTCAATCAGGATTTTCCAGACGCTTCGTTAACAAATCAGTGTTGTCTAATTCACAAATGCCTTTACATTTTTTTTCAAATTCATCATTATATCCGACAACAAAAGGATTTCCACATAGGCTTTTAAGTGCTAATAAGAAAGCTTTTCCGCAGTGGGGAATACAATATTTTTGGGCACTCTGTGTAAACATATTGATTTGCACTTATGGCACAGAGCGTGATAACCATAACAACTTTGTACTGACACTCATAACATTAATGCACTTGTGACATAGAGCATAGCCATTACAACCTTTTTGCTGGCATTCGATGTCAACGTGACATTTTACATGTGAGGCGTGACACAGAACATAACCATAAGAACCTTCACCTGCAAATCCATGGCAACTGAGATTTCGCACTTGTGACCATAGGTCGGCAAAAAAACAAAAAAAAACCAAAAAAACTGGAGCTCACTGACTCAAGAAAAATATTTGGCTCCGAGAGCTAATAAAAAAAACTGGAGCTCACTTACTCAAGGAAAACATTTTGCCCCGAGACCTCACTGTGACTCAGACTCACCAAATTTCTCTCATCCGGACTACCTAAACCTTTTCTCGACCAGACTCACTCAAGCTCAAAACATTTTTTTATTTAACTAGAAAAAATGTCATGAGAAGGTAGGCTACATTAGAGCCGGCTATCTCACCAACAAGAAGAAAGAGGCCATAACAAGAAAAAAGGAAACAAAAAACTAGAAAAATAAAAAAATGAGCTGAACTATGCCCATATGCAACATGCGTCGTACAACTCAGCACTTGCAGAGTCCAAAGGCAGAGTCTAGCACATAGAGGGTTGTGTCACATAACATCTCGGATGCAGTCCACACGGCTAGTCTCCCATACAAGGACATATGAAATGACTAGAAAGTATTCTCAATAATACAATGCTATGAAAGTAAAGAACCATGATAATCGTAAGCAGTTCATTAAGTCTGTGTCAATTAAAAAATCCAAAAGAGCACTCATAGCCCGTTTTTTATTGTCAGGATTTGGCCATGGTCCAAACCTTGCAAATTGAGAGTGGTCGTTTGTCAAGTCTTTTTAGTCGGTCACTAAGTCGAACACGCTGTTCTTCTTATTTCGGGCATTCTCTAAGGAGATGCTCCACTGATGCATCAGAATTATCACAATGGTCGCTGGTATTGCTCGGCAGAATAACCATTTCTAATAAACAAATCTAAACAAGCAAGAGTAGGAACACATTCATAACAAGGAAAGCCAGGGTAGAATAACTCAGTAAATGAGTAAATGAAACACAAAAATGAGTAGTGGTATTACAATTTCAGGTCCGATTGCGACAGAAATGAAACAAGGCAGCAAGCGCCATTGACATGAGATCAGAAAGAAAAGGGAACCTTATTTCGATCATTTCAAGTCCCAGCTAAGCAATGTGGTTCTGGCTGATGCAGCATATAATGTTAACATTCATGACCAAGATAATCACATGCCAGCCACAGTGACGGTACAGTGCTTACAGTACCTGGCTGCTGACACAAAAGACTCATGTTTGAGAGAGAGAGAGAGATAAACATTTTAATGAAGCTGGAGATGTTTGCCTGGCTGTTCGCCTGACATGCTACTCCAGGTGCTGGGTGACGATTATGATATATACAGTGATAACCACATAACACATACAGTCACACAAGTTTACAAAGTTTCGTTCAGGCTCGTGGCCCGCAAGAAAGTCAACAGCGCTTTCGTGGCACGTAGCGCACAGGTGCTGCTTTGCCAGGGCCCAGAACATGTCGCAACTCTAAGCACGATCCCCGTTGAAGATGCAAGGCCGCCTTCAGAGATTGTCTCTCTGATGCGTATCGCTTGCATTCACAAAGAAAATGATGTAGATCTTCTTGGACGTTACATTGGACGCACATTCGTGAGTCCGACAGCTTAATCTTGCTCCTGAAGTAGTTGGTGTATGCGACGTTTAGCCTGATGCGGTGCAAGCATGTTTCATCTTGTATGTTTAGGTCTCGCGGCGTATCGAAGTTACACGATGGGTCGATCTTGTAAAGTGGTCCATACTGGTGATTAGCATCTGTCCAGAGAGATCGCTGGAGCCGCCAAGCGTGTGCCGATACGAGTGTCGCAGCATCTTTTCTCTAGAAGGGTATCTCGATGATTTCTCTCGAGGCGTCATGTCCAGCTTTGGCAGCGTCATCAGCCTGGACGTTGCCTTGTATTCCACAGTGGGCAGGTATCCACTGCAGAGCTATGCGGTAATGGAGGTCGCAGGCTTTGTTGCATAGATATGATGTCCATGACGAGTTGGTCCTGCGGGCGTGGAGACTTCAGAGACTGCAGCGCCGCTCTTGAGTCGGTGAAGATGACCCAAGACTCAGCTGTCTGATCGACAATGTAATTAAAAGCAGCCCGTAGTGCAGCCAGTTCAGTCGCTGTAGATGAAGTACGGTGACTAAGAGTGGCAGAGATGGTGACATTGGCAGATGGAATCCAGACACCAATTGTAGAAAATGTAGGTGTAACAGAGCCATCAGTGTAAATATGACGGTGAGCCCTGTAATTGTTTTCCACGTGCTGTAGGGTGAAATATGTTAGTGCTGGTCCGGGTGTACGTCTCTTGTTCTTGAACCCAGGCACAAAAGTGATTATTGACCACGAAAGAATTTTCCACGATGGCTCCGTAGGCATTGATGCGCTTTGATAATGCAGCGGGAGCAAGATCCGCACCACAAGACCGCTGTCTGAAGCAAGCGGATGTCCCGGCACCCTGGTGGCATAACGCAAGTGAACTCGAAGAAACTCCTGCTGCAGAAGCACTGCAGCTGATAGGCGTCTGCTTTCGGCAAGGGTTCCAATACTTGATGTGTTTTTTGGTAGGCCAAGGCACACTCTCAGCGCTTATATGTTGGTTTGTGACATGCCATGTAATGCAGGAAGGCTGTATCCTAGAAGACCTTCACAGAGAGCCGTATACATTCGCAGCAGGGCACTTACGGAGCAGCCCCCGACGTTGCTTGATAACATGCGGAAGATGCTCGCGTATGATTCAACTTTTTCCTTTAATATTCGAACTTCGGGAGTCCATGCCATTAGCCTGTCGACTGTCACTCCCAGAAACTTATGACTTGGCACATACCGAATGGGAGAATGCGCTACCTTTAACGTATAGCGCGAAACATCACGCCTCGTAAAAGCAACGGCGGCACATTTTTCCGGTGACATCATTAGACCTCGCCCGTGTAAGAATTTTTCGATTGAATTGAGAGCTTTTTGTAGTCTTGCTCGTAGGACACGTCTCTGCGACCACTACTCCATATAAAAATGTCATCTGCATAGAGAGAGATTTCGACCGATGCAGGGATGCACTTCTCCAGTCCAATGAGAGAGATGTTGAATAAGGTTGGACTTAGAACACCGCCCTGGGGAACTCCTCGATGCACTGTGTGCGGGGCTGTGTCACCTTCTTTTGTGGACATGTAGACTGACCGATCAGTGAGGTAGTCCAAGATCCAGCGGTACATACGACCGCCAACTCCGACAGACTTCAGGGCGTATAGGATGAACTCGTGAGTCACGTTGTCGAACGCTCCCTTGGTGTCGAGAAATACGCCGATAGTGATGTTGCCCGTAGCTTTGTTGAGTTTTACGCAGTTAATGAGACGAATCACGTTGTCGATGCTACTGCGGCCCTTTCGAAACCCTGACATTTGTGGAGGGTATGCATTCATGTTCATCAGCAACCAGTCCAGGCGCATCAATACCATCTTTTCCATAAGCTTTCCTATGCAACTGAGAAGAGCAATGGGACGATAGGAGTTGAGGTCCGTTGGAGACTCGCCAGGCACGAATAGGGATGACACGAGCGCGTTTCCAGCAAGGTTCAAGACGCCCACTCTCCCAGCTGGCATTGAATATGGCAAGAAGGTGCATCTTCGCCTTGTCGCCTAAATGCGTTAACTCAGCATAGCTAACGCAGTCAGGTCCGGGATATAACGCCTTGTTCACCAGTGCCAATGCTCCAAACAGTTCCATGATCGAAAAAGGTTCATCCGACTCTGTGGTGCTCGTCATCGCTGAAACCTCTTGTACTACACGAGGCAAAGTTGCTTGCGCCACTATTGCAGTGATCTTAGAGCAGAAAGCCTCCGCCACGTCCAACTCGCTGCTGTTACGAGATAAAGCAACTGAACTGAAGGGATGCAGTTGAGTTGGCGTGGTTTTTAGGCTGCGGACAATACCCCATATTCTTGACAGCGGCTTTCTTGGGTCCAGTTTAGAACAGAAGGCCCGCCATTGCCTCCTATCTAGCTTATCCAGGTGACGTTGGATTTGTTTTTGCATTCGCCTGGCATCGCGAATGTCATCTGCAGACAATGTCCTACGAGCACGTCTTTCAGATCGGCGGCGAATGGCCCGGAGCCTCTCATACTCAACGTCAACCGTTGAATGAGTTCGAGGTGGTTCTAGGCGTTTGGTGCTACTTTGTTTTGCTTGATTGAGCACAGCCACAAACTCCTCATACGTCATTCCAGATGAGTCTGAATCTTTGATTGTAGCGTTGTATAACTCCCAGTTAGTGCAACGAACCACCCTCCGTTGCGTGCACTGCTTAGGACAGCCCAAGGAAATGTAGGTTGGCACGTGGTCACTACCATGACTTTCGATGTCAGCAAACCAGGTTGCCGTGGACATGAGGTGCGCGGAGATCATGGTGACATCTAGGGCGCTGCATCGGTCATTCTTGAAGAAGGTTGGCTGCCCATCGTTAAGAGTCGCCGGATTGTTTCGATGTGCGATATCAAAAAGGCGTCTACCGCGGACTGAAGTCTTCCGACCGCCCCAGGCAGGGTGATGCGCGTTGAATTGCCCGGTTAGTATGTGAGGTCCAGGTGTTCCATCTATTATGTCCTGCAGCCTGTCCACATCAAATGTAGCACGAGGTGGTATGTATGCCGCAATAACCGTAAAGGCCAAAGTGTCCCACTTCACTAAAGTAAGAAGTTGGGCGAGTTGGTATTTGTTCATGATGACTGAGGGGCGCGAAAAAACGGCACGCAACGAAAAGAAGTACACGGGACGACGCGCTACTAGCAACTGGAATATTTTTATTCAGGAAAGACATATTTATAACGCAGTGAAAACAAATTTAACCCAACGAGTCGACCAAAAAAACCATATGCTCAGCATGCCTGCGTGAAGTAACGTTGTAGATAGGCTATCTCCCCTTCCTGCAGACTGATAGAGGGGTGACTGATGCAATCCGGCCCTTCTATCTGGATAAAGAGGGCTTCTATAATCTCCCTCTCCGCGGATCCCCTGTGCCTGTAGATTACAGTTGTCTGCTCAAATGCAGGCTTGGAGCTACCCTGATCGCATCCTCTGCAATGCATCGCTAGATGCGTGAACGGCCTTCCTATTAAAGAGCTGCTATGCTCTCGCAAATGCACGTTGATGCACCTACCAGTCTGCCCGATGTATGCCTTGCCGCACCACAGTGGTATTCTATACACAACACCACGTGCGCAAGGAACGAACTGTCTTACATGCTTAATGGCACATCCTCTTTTTTCACACTGCTTTTGCCTGCCTATCTTCTTACCAACCGCTGCGCAGATGCGGCCCACCTTGTTTTCTGCGGAGAACACGAGATCCACCCCATACCTCGAAGCCACTCTCTTAAGGCCGTGCGAAAGCCAATGGACATACGGGATTTTTGACACTTTCTTTCTTTCCTGCGGGACATTCTTGGCTGGAACTGTCCCAGGCCGTTGTTTAATAAACTTTTTTTATTTTTTCGCAAGCAGCAGCTATAGCATTATCAGGAAACGCGGCGTCTCTTAGTCTTTCCACCTGCGCAAAAAAAAACTTGTCTCCATAAGATGTGGGCACGACCTGTCCAACGCCGATCTTAGGCAAGTCAGCGCAGTACCATTTTTTACCAGGCGAGAGTGCACAGAGCTGTAATCAAGAAGCGGCTTCGCCGTCCTAGGGGAAAACATCCAACACACGTGTTTTTGTTGAAATGACAGCTGCAAATCCAGAAAACGCAGTTGTCCATTCTTCGGCACTTCGCACGTGAAGGTCAAGCCCCGCCCCTTGTTACCAAACACACTGAGCACTTTATGAGCCCTGCTATCACAGCTCGCTGAATTAATCAATATCAAGTAGTCGTCTACATATCTGTACACTTTCTGGACCAAACCATCTAGGCCAGTTACAAGATCTTTATCAACTCTGGCCAAAAAAATGTTGCTCAGGACTGGAGCCACTTTCGATCCAATACAGACCACTGATCTCTGGACAAAGTTCTTGCCCTCCCAGCCTACGTACGTGTGTTTTATATAAAAGAACAATAATTCTAAAAAACCTTCAACCGAGATACCACACTTGGTCACAAACTTCACTTCATCATTGCTGCATATGCATTCTTTTACGCTAGTCATCAGTTCATCATGAGGCAGTGAATAATATGTCTTCTATGTCGATGCTGAATCCCGAAGTGTTCTCATGGCCGTCACCTTTGAGGAAGTTGACTACCTTTGACGAGTTCGGAATGATGAACGGGTCATCCACTTGCAGTGAGCTCAACTGCGACTGTAGATACGAAGACACCGCGAGACACCAAGTTGCAGCTCCTGAGCACCTCGTGTGTGAGGAGTTGGAGCTGATGGGCAAGTCGGTAGAGACGGGAACTCATTTGTGTCGTCAATTCGTGGCGGATTTACCGGCATTCCTTTGTCAACTGTGGGCATCATTGCCTGGCCACCGCCTCGAGGTTTTTGTTGCTGGCGTACCGCATCCTTTGCCAATTGGTACCCAACGTTTTCCACCTTGTAATTCTGTATCCGCTTCTCTTTACGCAAAATGGGGCAGTGAGTTGACGTAGACTGATGTTTTTTCCTGCAGTTAGGGCACTGTGGCTCTTCATTTCCACATGCAGATCGGTCGTGGTTGCCCCCGCAGCGTGAGCATCGTGCGTGTAACCTGCAGGCACCAGCAACATGACCAAAACGCTGACACTTGGTGCACTGTCTCGGAGCCTCAATGTACTTCTACACTCGGTAACGTGTGTAGCCCAGGATGACGTACTCAGGAGCACTTTCGGTAACAACACAATGCGGACGTTTTCTGACGTTCCCAGTTGCCTTACAGATCTGACGGGAGTTCTTTGAAGAAGAGCAGCGAGAATGTCCGCTTGATCAAGGTCTACAGGAACTCCCTTGATGACGCCTACTCCGCAGTTGCTCGGTCGTGGCTCGTAAGCTTTTACAAGTACTCCAGCAATGCTTGAGATTTTCAGTAGACGTTCAGAAGCGTCTGCATTACGAGTATCCACAGCCAGGAGATTCAAACGTTCATTTGGTCGTACTTGTAGTACGCCATCTGGAGCTGTCTCTTCAAAGGCTGTCTCAAGTGCTAGTGGATTGAAGCCTGTGATAACTTGCTCAGCGTTTCTTGGCTTGAATATGATGGTCAAGTTTGGCTTAGGTGTGTTTTCTGCGGGCAAAGAGTTAGGCAGCATAAGCCACCTCTTCGATCCGCGGCAGCGTTTGACGGGCGGTACATCAATGTGTTTTTCCGAGCCGTCGGAAGAAAGCGCGGTAGCATCCATGTATGTAACAGTTGCAGAGGATTCTGACATGTCAGAAAAGTCATCGTCCTGACCTACAGGCAGATTGACGTCGAGACAGGAAATGGTCTCCATGGGAGGCCCTTGGCCAGGTGGCAGCGAGATATTCGCAGAAGATGGAGTATAGTTCTGACCTGTAGCCGTTGGAAGCTGCAATCCAGCGCCAGAAATAGCCCCGGTGCTGGCTGCCGCCGTTTGCATCTGCTGTGCTTGGTGTGGCGTGGTACCGGGTTGAAGCTCAGGAGGCTTCGTTGGGTGCGGTCCCGGGGGCGCCGCACCCCTTGCTGGGATCATGTCCCAAGCTCAGAAGACCAGTGTGCAAGAGGATGCGCAATGAGCGTGTTCCATTTCAGTGAACGGGAAATGCCAGATGCCCGTGTACTTATATTTGGCTGCACATTAAACAACCCCCAGAGAGTCAAAATCTGTAGAACATCAAGCACAGCATGCCTCATAACCACAACGTGGTTCTGGCACACAATATTCCAGCAGTCATTATCACATCACGATAACGTAACCAGAACATGCACGAAGTGCAACAAAAGAGATCAGCAGATAAAATCACAATGAAGTGAATAAGCGACAAAAATATAAAGAAACAGCAGTGACCGATAGTTCTCAGAAAGAATATCACAGTTTCTGGTTAGGTACAAGTGCAATCCATGTGCAATCATTTGCTCGAAGCATTGGCAAGGCACACAGGATATGTCACGGCAGTTCATCAATTCCACTCATGTCGGAGCTGCTCGACTCATCTGAAGAACTTGAGTCTGCGCACAAAGAAATGATGAGACTGTCTGTTTGGCTGTCTATAATGCGATCCCGCTTCCATGCCTCATCCTCTAGCCTCATCACGTGAGTGCAGTCATGGAGCCAGCTCTGTTGGGTCACACTTGCGATTCCTTCCTGCAGCAGCTTCTCGACAGATTCAATCTTGAAGTCTGTTCCTTGAAGCAACGTAGCCTTTGACTTGGCTCCATACAAGCTCTATAGGATTTAGCTCGCAGTGGTAAGGAGGCAAGCGCATAACCTCATGCCCGGCAGCACTGGCAAGTTTGTCAACATGGTAAGCAAGGAAAATATGCTTATTCTGCTTAACGAGTTGCAGCAGTTCACTTTTCAGTTGGTCATCCGAAAAAGGAATATTTTTCTATATCAACCAGGACTGAATTTCCGCTTTTCTGGATGATCAGCTTCGTAGATTCTCAACATGAGCACTGTGATATGACGCATTATCCATCAAAATCATACTGCGCGGCTTGTTGTTCGGTAGCAGCTGTTCAACAAACCATTTCAGGAAACGCGAAGCATCCATTTGTGTGTGGTAATCACCAGCGCCCTTCTTGGCACGGAAAACTAGGGCGGCTCCATCAACAAAGCCTTCTGCGCTTCCAGCATGCGAAATGATTAGGCGTCCTCCTTTACCGCTCGATGCACGGATGCCAGTTGAGAGCCCCTGCCGAAATGCGTCTTGCCGAGTCATCACGCTGGTGTCTGCCCAAACTCTCCCCACTTGTATGGCCGGCGTTTACCGAGGTCTCATCAAGGTAGTAGATGGCCCTGTAAAAGAGAAAGCAGTCTTATTGTTAACATAGCACTTGCACTGGCAAGAGCCCATTAACAAAGCAGACAGCCTTCATCCGAGGTTATGGCTCTGTTTACGGGCAAAAAAGATGGTTGATCCCTCCGTCATATAGGAATCGGAATAACACGAAAGTAAAGCGTGCCCTTACAGAAGTGACTGAATGCTTTCTGTACATTGATATGAGAGAGTTTGCACAATGTACGTTGATGCCCCGCCACGGTGGTCTAGTGGTTATGGCGCTCGACTGCTGACCCGAAGGTCGCGGGATCGAATCCCGGCTGCGGCGGCTGCATTTTCGATGGAGGCGAAAATGTTTGAGGCCCGTGTACTTAGATTTAGGTGCACGTTAAAGAACCCCAGGTGGTCGAATTTTCCGGAGCCCTCCACTACGGCGTCTCTCATAATCACATCTTGGTTTCGGGGCGTTAAACCCCAGATATTATTATTACAATGTACGTTGGTGCCTGGCAGCTATAGCACCGTTTAACGTGGATGCACTCGCTTTGCTGATTGGTGGTACATCTCCATCCCGATGACTAACGTCCATATTAAATGATTAAACAAACCCCGGTGTTAGCTGTAGCAGTTAACGGTGAAAGCGTAATCAGAGAACGAGATGTGATAACCAGAAGAGCGTCGCATATAGGACGCAGCACTTGGTCGCCATCCCGCGGCATGTTAAAATGTGATTGAACGCCACGGCCGGACTAGAGCAAAGCGCAAAGTGTGTCGTGCCGCCCCGGTAGCCCAGCCGCGATTTTTCACAGGGCGAGCGCGTGAGCGGGGAACGTGGTGTTGCAGCCAGGTGAGGCAGGCGCGCGTCGCAGAGCTATTTTTGGTTTGGATTAGCGTGATGCTATGAGTGAGGCCGACGCTTTTACGACGCTTGGGCTAAGATCGCCACCTCGCGGCGTGTTAAGGCATTGGCAAAATTGAACTTTAATTGAAAACGCGCTGAATGGGACGGACCTGTAACGCGTTGCAGGTGCTGGTCGCGGAGGCCGCAGTAATGACGAAGTACTTTACTTTGCCGCTCCCAGAGGGCAACATCACCCGTCGACCGGGAGAGTGGTAGATATAAAAGGCGCGTTTGCAAAGCTTGTAGAATCTGTGAGCGTGGCGCAGTGGATAGCGTACCCGGCATCTGTTGTTGCAGACCGAGCGGTCGTGGGTTCGATGCCCGTTGATGGAACATTTTTGTTTGCCAGCTGATCGTGTAAATTTTTTCGACGTCATTTCCGGGACGGAAATACGTCACTGAAGTCGGTGGACCCCGGCATAAAACACTTTCGTGTTAAAAAAGTGCACTGACAAAATCTATGTGAACACATATAACATAGATAAGCTGGCAACACTCTCTCTGTGAAAGACTGAAACGAATGTTTACGAAACTTGTTTCAGGCTGCCAGAAGGAATACAGAGCAAAAAATGACACTCGACCACACAGTCTGACCCGGCCGCGTATATCCGAAACATATCCCCTAGGATGGCTGGGACCCATACTGCGCCGCTATTGGCTGGAGATGGTCACGTGACCTACTTGCGCTTCCGGTAATTTTTTTGTTTTTTTTTTTTGTTTTCAAGGAACATGGCGGCGCCCATGTTCGCGTTTGTTTTGCGCTCAAGCGGTGCCAGCCGCGTAGAGATGACGCCGAAATGTTTTAGCCTTTCGCTGACAAGCGCCCATACGCGGTTCGTTTTACGATGGACGCAGTGGTGATCAACATCAATCCGGGAGCGTGTACACGGCGTCGCCCCCTTTGGCGTGCTTTATAACGCGATCGTGTGTTATTTCTCGTGGGGTTTTGTCCCTCATTTGCCACTGGATACCTACGCATGTGGGTATTGATGACAATGAAGACGCCGATCACCTAGCTTCAAGTTGTGCCCGCATCGAATGTGACTGCCAAGAAATTTCATGCCTGTTTGACAACGCTCGTCTGTTGATCCGCTGACATCTTCTGAAGCAGCACCCTGACCAGCGTGTAGCAAGCGGATTGTTCCCCGTATTCGTGGTCGTGGATTGCCTCGTCGTGACAGAGCCCACTTATATAAGCTAGAAGTTGGCTCTGTATCAGTGCGTAGGATATTATTCCGTCAAGAACGTGTAGACGGTCCGTCATGTGGGTCATGTGAGACACTAGAGCACAGTTTTAGTGTCCCGCATTCGTTATGCAGCGAGCACTGCTTATTTGTGTTTATGTCTGTGTTATTTGTTTTTTTTCTTCTTTCTTTTCCCCCTATCTTCATTTCCTCTGCTCCCTCTGCCCGTTCAAGGAGCAGGCAGGCGTTGTGCCCCTTTAGGTGGCAGTTGTCAGCCTGTACCCTCTCTGTTTCCTCTGTGTCTTTGTGTTCTCTATGTATTAAAACCTAATAATAATAGTAATAATAATAATGATAACAATTGACACGACGCAAGAAACCGTATAACTTAATTTTGCTCGCGTATGAGTGCATTCTTATTCAGCTATGGTGAAAAAAAAAAGAGAAAGAAAAGATAGGAGGCACTTTGTGGATATTTCTTCATTCTTCACAACACGGCTCGATGCCGTTAAAATTAAATGTAGCACAATATAAATGTAAAAAAAACGTGTTTCGGGAATTGCGTTTTCTAAATGATAAACTTCCAAGCTTCTGGTAAGTGTACCTCATTTTGAAAAAGGCAGGGAGCAAAGCATACTCTTTTATGTGAACTAACGTAATGGTAATGGGTGCTCTGCTGCATTTAACTACTACTTCAACATGTAATGGGACATGTTATGTACATGTCAGCATGCAATGCATCCATCACAGTGAATCGGACATGCAGAACAAAGTAGTAATGTCAATTGATTGCCCATCTGGGCCCAAATATCGAAACCAAAAAAGGACATACATTGAAATGAAGGACGGTTAACAAACTTAACGACACGATCAGAAAAAAAAACTGAGCACGAACAGAAGAAAGCAGAAGTCGATTCAAGAAATGATGTACTTGGAGAATATACCTAATTTTGCAAACTCTCAACGTGGTACATATTGGTAGGAACATGTTTACTGTAAGAAATATGCAAAGACAAAATATACAGCACCCCTAAAACTACCCCCCATCCCCTGCCCTCCAGTAATTACTCCAGTAAATGGATGCACATACTACTTGGATATGCAGTACAGAAATAACGACATATGTAGTGAAATTGGAGCACTGACTCTTCTTTATTAATGTTATGTTCAAGGTTCACTAATGACATCAAAATAGCGCGCAAAATCCCATCCCATCCTTAAAAAGTGTGTTTTCCCTTTGCACTTGTCTAACAGAACAGTGCACTGTTTATTCTGATGTATACATCAGAATAAACATAATTCACGACATTTTCCAGACACAGCAAGTGTTATCGCTTAAGGCTCTGTGTAATCATAAGATTTCAATTTCAGTTAATAGCATTATGTGCACTAACTTTCCTATTCCTCGTAATGTGTTCTGTTTTCCGACGCGCAGTACGAGACATGCTCTAAAAGGCAATCTGAATTTACCAAAATGTTATAATGTATACGGTGAAAGAGTGATCGAATTTAGTGAAACAAAAATCTGGAATGTCCTACCTTTGGAGGTTAAAACCGCACGTAATTTTAAGCAGTGTAGTAAATTCTTTTTTCTTGCGAACCAGGGCCTTTAACATATCTGCAATAACTATTCGGGTGCACTTGTGAAAACCATTGTTCGTTTGTTTGTCTGTTAAGATATGTAATTGTATACCTAACTGTAAATACTGCACTGACCAGAATGTTTTATTATTAACACTGGACCGGATACTAGCCTTTCCTGGCTATCGGTCCAGATATCTGTATAAGCATGACGTAGGAAAAAATGAAAATAAAAGCACTTGACTTGACTTGCTTACCTGCCCAACAGCACATATATTTCTTAACGAGAAACCAAATGCCAGCTAGAACCTCTTCAACTTGTAAACCATGCTGCTATTTTCCTGTATATTATCATTTTACACCGACTGCAACTTTCCATTCAATTGTATATTGTGCCTAGTTTTTTATCAGGCTTGCTTATCACACCAGTAAGTAGATTGCTAGTACAATACATTTTTTGCTAAGGCTCAATACTTCGTTGACGATTTGCTGTTTTACTAGCAAAAGTATAATATATAGCAGGTTCTAGATGCAAGCAAAATTATATGTGAAAGTGCTTCAATGAACTATTACCGACTCTTCATTCTAAACAGACAGGGCGTGCATAGACGGACACAAGAAAGAAGTCAGGACACCACAAACGCCGTTTGTGCTTTGTGGTGTCCTGACTTCTTTCTTGTGTCCGTGTTTGCACGCCCTGTCTTTTTAGAATGAATACGTACCAACTAGCTCAGCTCTCTGTTATTCTAAAATACCTACTCTTGCTACAAAATAGGTGTGTGTTTTCAAAGTAGGTTACAAGTTAGATGGACGCTATAGTACTTTTGCTGTGAAAAATCGTGAGAAATTTTGAATGAAATGCACAAGGATGGTTAACAGGTCAAGTAAGCTCTTAATTGAATAAATTATAGGACAGTTGGCAATATTTGGCTCTAGTGTATTTAATAGACATGTATACGAAAGGGGGTTTGAAACAGGGCCGTAACTAAGGAGAAGTTGAGGGGGTTCTGACACCCCCCAAAATTTTTTCGTGCTTTAACTTTTCGTATGACACTAAAATACTTCCATGCCTTCACAGCGACCACCAGTTGCCAAAGTTAGCCGTTCTACACACAAACACCCTCCGAAAAAAATTCTTGGGTACGGTCCTGGTTTGAAATATGCATCACTTCTATTTGTGAAGAAATATGCATTACTCATGTTACGCTTCCTAAAAGGCCCTTGTGTTTTTATTATGGATAACAAGGCGCTTTATAATTGTCATGACATGACAGGCGTGAAATACAGATTAAGAATGCTTCCAGATTTGATGCTTTTATGTTACCTGTAATGAATTGGATGACATTATTTCAGGAAGAGACTAATCAGCATGAGCACTACAATAAGAGAGAAATAATAAAGGATAAATAAGAAAGGATGAAGTTTGTTCGTATTCATGTTAAAAGATAGGGCGTGCAAACACGGGCACGAGAGAGAAATCAAGACACCACAAACGCCGACTAACAACTGAAAGGACACATAGCGGCGGAAAAGAAAGTAGACATAAAAACTTGCCTGCGCATGCCCAGGCAAGAGGTGATACCTATCGATAACTGTTCAGGATTTTTATTTCTGCTTTATGCAAGTTAATGATGCATGCATCTATCTTGACATTGTCGAGAGTGTAAATGCACGACGAAATTCGATGAATGCGCAGTTTTCTACAGGCACAGGAATGAAGCAACACGTCTAATAGTTGAGGCACGGCATATAAATAATAATGGTAGAGCATGCGTGAGCCAACGGTCAGTGAACTTGCATAAAGAAGAAATTAAATGCCTGAACAGTTATCTCTCACGTATACCACCACGTGTGCGGACTGATAGGTATCACATCTTGCCTGGGCATGCGCAGACAAGTTTTGTGTCTACTTTCTTTTTGGCCACTGTGCGTTTTTTCAGTTGTTAGTCGGTGATTGCAATGTCTTCTCTCGTGTGTCTATGTTTGCACGTCGTCTTTTAACTATGAGCACTACCTTGTGGTAGAGGTTCTAATCTGCACATCTTCAGTTTGGTTCAAGCACTTTGTTATATCTGCATTGGTTCATTGCCAAAATACTGTTAAAGTCCTTTTTTCTCAAAAACCTTGCCATATGGAAGCATCTCTTATGAAACATTTGCAGGGAATTACAAGGAATCCATGACTTTCTACCTTTCTTGGGAGTCCTTACCATGTGAAGTGTAAAGCATTATGCTAAGCATATTTTAATAAAGGAACAAAGCTCCCATAAGCCTCATTTGTATTTGTACTGCTAGATTCACATACAGAATGAATTTACTCAAGGAATCTTGTAACTAAGTTGTCCCATGTCATTCTAGATTGGACCGCAGACACTACTTACTTTTCAGTGACTTCAAGGTCAGATAGTGTATTTTCAATTGCAGACCCATGTACTGTGTCCTTTCATAAACCCTGTGCTCTTATTACAAAAGTATATCTCCTGTGGTTGCTAAATAGCTATGACATTTTCATGGGTGGGACCAGTCCATCTGGTAGTTAGTATCCTGGCTGTGAATAATGGTGGGTGTTGGGGAAGCAACATAAATGTGTCACAAAACAAATTAGACTGAAGAAGTTTATTTGCTGTAAGCGCACGACAACTGCATTTATTCTAGTAGAGTGAAAAGTGTTGTGTGTGATCTCATCATTTATTGCAATAGTGAGAACAATGTCAGAAAATACTCGGGGGCCTTGGGGTCACATCACGGTATGTTTTGCAATATGGTGTTGAATGGAATTTCCAGTGCAGTCTTCTGGCTCTCTCCTGAAAGTGAAAATAGGAGCAAGACAAGGGCAATTTAAAAAAAAAACTGTGTACAGCAGACTGCAGGGTCTTTCTATGTTTTCCCAGTACCAAAAACTTTGTAAGGTCTCCCTCTTCAAACATTTTTGCACAAAAGCAAAATTATTTTTTCATACCATTGCTGGAAGTAACTCCTGCACCTACTGGTCCAAAAGAAACATGTTTCCTTCCGAACCATTTTTATTCATTAGTAAACCCGCCGAAGCAAAGTGGCATGTGTCCTAACTTGCAGTTTCAAAAATTTCTTGAGGCAATGCTCACAGCAGGCATTATACAAGTGTTAAAAATAAATACCAGACTATTTGTCACTTAATCCAACTGTAAACACCTGTAAAATTACATCTTAATGTTTTTATGTGTTCACTGTTATTGTGCAATATTTTCATACTCAACTAGTACACTACAATCACAAGCAGCAGGTTAGAACCAACCGTGTAATGAGCTCAGAGTTGACAGTAAGAAGTTGACTATGAGTATTCAAGTGACGTCAACTACATCTAAGACCTTGAGAGCTCTCTATCAGTGCTGATTTCTGTTGACCTGACAAAATGTTGAAGAGTGGTAAAAAAAATTATCCTGAAAACAAAAAAATCACACAAGCACAAGTAGACTAAAGGTGTCAAGCCAAAAGGAAAACTGGTGAATGCAGAAAAAAATGCCAGGCCTGCATGGAACATGTAGTATTGTCACAGCATAAGCTGGAGAAGTGGCCTTCTGTAGAGACCATAGTAAACTCTCACAAGTGCCTACTGCAAGTACACTTACAAGGTACCGCCTACACCAATCGCCTTCATTTAGCACAGTAACAAACAACCCACTATGCATCTGTAAGGTGCTCACATAGCTGCACACTTTGTTGATGCTGTGACTGATGATAAAAGGATGAAGAATTATGGCTCAGCCCTTTTGCAATGAGTGGGAAGCTTTCTTGTGCAATTCTACTTTTGCGCCAAGCAATGTTGTATCTGTAAATGTGATTCCTCACCTAACATGATGCCTGGAAAGTTTATTTTTGTGAAGAAGATTCAAGCACTTGCATGGTTACACGGCAGGATGCATGACTATCATGTGGATTCTGGGTTTGATTCCAGCTCACACCTTGGGCTTTTTTTCTTACTAAGGATGACAGCTGCGATGGACCCTGGCGGCAGTGACAAACAATTTTGCCACTAAAACCGGCTGCTGTTGTGAGCTCATAACAGCTTACACTACAAAAAGTATCTTTCTTTTGTGTTTAGTTATGACACAGTCGGAAATCATATGGCCCTACCAATGAAGAACAGCGCTGTGTGACACGAGTGTTCACATGTAGATCGAATGGTCGTACATCAATAAAGAAATGACTGGTAGTTTGGCTGTGCTTACCACACAATTTGTGCAAGCACATTTTCTTGGACAAATTATTCATTTGCTTGCACCAAGTTAAGCACTGGGGCCATTGTTTTAATCATGTACTTGTGAGCAGCAATATGCCTCACAGTGTACGTTACGACCAACCTTCATGTACGTGTTTAAATTGATAACTTCCTCATGACAAAGACAGTTTTTAAGGGGCTTGCTGGATGATGTGGATAATCTGATGAGACTCGACAGAATCAGAGCTGGCTGCTGGCTGTGCAATCGTGCACAATACAGGCACTGAACACTTTTTCCATGACCCCCGATGGGCGCACGGCAATTTCAGTTAATCTCAGCTGGATACTGCATCCTCTCTTCAATTGGGACGCACTCTTTAAATTATAAAGCAGGTGCAAGTTGTAACTTTTTGAAAACCTCGGGTGCGGAGCACTGCTTGGACGTTCCCTCGAGTCTCCCACCATCTTGAATCATGCCCTCTCAGCCCTCTCTCGATAGTCAAGAAAACAACGGCTAGGTGGCACTTCTGCCTCACAAGAAGTGTCGCAGAATTTCCCTTAGTGGTCGCACATGGCGCTCGATCTGCAATTTGTTTATGCGGTAAATTTGCGACTGGTTAGCACAAGCTGTCTCTCCCACACTTTCTTGTTCCTCATGCTTTGACACTGAGCATGTACTATCCCAAGTCACTTGTATGTTGCGTTTCACTTCCTTTGCACTGTTCTGAACAGTACCGCTCGTGCTTTCCCTTACTGCTTGTGGCACTTGTGCAAGAGAGGCTTCCTTTTACCCTTGCTGTGCATCCGTGCTAACCTCGAGCTGCACTGCTTGTCTGCTGTGCCTAATGTTAAATCATCAATTAAAATGACACCAAGGCTATATACTGAACACAAATAACCGGACCTTTTGCGACATAGAGCTGAAGGTACACAACAAACATGAGCAAAAAAAAAAAAAGATATGTCACATTGCTTAAAATTGTGCATGCATGTGAGACAGAAGCATTTATTAATGAAAGAGCTTGCATAGGCCAACTCATGCTGACACAAAGTGCCCCAGAAATGATGTTAAGCAGTGCTTGCAGTGATGTTAAGGAGTGAATTTATAGGAGTACTGACACAATCATTTTACATCTCGTTTTTTTCTGTTGCAATATGTAGCTGAGTCAGTTATCATGCCTGAAAACCTCATTTGCTTGAGCACATGATGGTTAATTATTTGGAGACAATTTTATAGCAACCAGTCGCGATTTCACCTTCAGAGAGCGCCGAGTAAGGCGAGACCAAGAGTGGTTTTTTATGTAAACATAGCTGCCTGTGTGAGCACACAAAACTGCATGCATACGAGCACTAGTTTTGTGTGGATTGCTGACATTTCCACGGTTTTAACACACCTGCTGCAGAGTACATGTTAAACCTTGCCATTTGAGAGGACCTCTTGCTGGGTGTGTCCCTGTCGGCACTTTTCAGTTGTTTTCACTTTTTCTTTTTTAACGAATCTATGAAGACTATTGCTTGTAAAGGCTTTTTGTGTGTGTAATTTAAGCATTTCAGTTTATCTGTATAGTGCTACTGTGGGAATCCACGATGTTAGCACACCTGCTGCAAGTGCACAGTGATGAAGTGGAACCTGCTACATCTTGCTACATTTCAGCAGAATTCGCATAATTTTCATTAAGCGCAAGTGAAGACATTTTCGTGGTTTTCCGGCGAAAAAAAAAGATGGCAATCACTTGAAATACATTTTACCGTTGTAATACATACTTAAGTTAGCATTGTATTGCACCAAGGTGAAATTTTCGCAGTTTTTCGGAGAGAAGAGAAAAAGAAAGATGATGGTTGCTTGAAATACATACTTAAGTAACATTTCTGATCTTTAGTTCTCATTGTAGTAGACAGGCGACAGCTGTGTAGCAGAAAAAAACCTCTCAAGGACAACAACTACACACTTGATACAAAATTGTAATTGGATTTAGATGGTGGTAATCAACGCAGAAACGCCACATGTCATCTTTCTTTTTAGCAAGTTTGACGGGCGATGCCCAAGGGCTTTATGGGGATTCCGTAATGCTTTTGGCCAGCATCTCGTTCACTTCTTGAATGACCTTGCTCTGCGGCAGATACACGATATTGTCAGCGGTGAATGGGAACAGCATCACCAGTGTTTATGCGGTGCTTTACAAGTGAAGTCAGGCCGAGTGGTTGATTGTTGATGTCAAATATGTCGTGGTAGGATGCCAAAAGGCGGCATAGGGCGGCTGATTGCTCAGGTTTGAGGTCTGGGGCGATCAAGGGGCGTAATGCCATGTCGAGGCATCTGGCATCCGATGGGCGACAAGGAAGATCTGAGCACACGTTGGCTGCAAAAGTGGTGACGTGATCATCTGATAAGGATCGCAGTGTGGTGATTGAGATTCCTTGAGGTAGCACTTGCTTCACGAAGCTGAAACTGATAACGGTGACATATATCCGGTTAGCAGCTACGATTACGACAGAGTGTGGCACCGTGATGTCGTGCGCTAGAAGGTCATCAGGAATAGGCGTGATGACGTAGTCACCGTCAAGCACAGGTGAAGTTGTTGCCAATTCAATGAATGTTGGGACTTTAGGCGGTATGTGGTTGAAGACTGTGGTACAGGGGTTGTGGAGTTTGGGGCGAGTATCTGGCTAAAGAGGAAGATCCAAGCAAACAGTACCGGCGGAACAGTTGATCATGACAGAATGCATCGATAGAAAGTTCATCCCTAAGATGAGGTCGTGAGAGCAATTGTTGAGCACCGTAAATCACTATCCCGTAAATAGACGGGATAGTGGTGGCCGGCAATGCTTATTTAACTTGTACACATTCCAGTGACGGCAACAGTTTCACCATCGGTGACGTGTGCGGCTTTAGTTATAGCAGGCATGAGTACTTTTTTGAGTCGGCGACAGAGAGAGCACTCATTATGAACACCTGAGTTCCAGTATCGACTAATGCCGTCAAAGAAATACTGACAACATGCACTTCTATTAGGTTCTTGTTCGTAAGGAATGTCAACGGAGGATTGGGATCAGTCGAAAATGATGCAGCACTACCTCCAGGAGCTGCATGATCTCGTTTTCCGTCCGAGATGATACTTAGTTGGTCAGCATGGAATAGCGACGTGGTTGGGGTGACGGTGAACGAGCAATAGGGCGGCTGTTAGTCAACCGAAATTATACGTACGGCTGGGCGAACACCAACGAGGGTCTGCATATGTATTAAATTGAGTTAATGGTGATGAGCAAGTAAATCGCAGCAATAATGTTTATACCTAACCGTCATTTGTGCTACAACTTTGCCCATTGTGACGACCTTGAGCAGCAAAGACATGCACACAGTGCTTGCCACCATCTCATGCAACCTGGAAGGTTGTATGAGAGCTTGTTGTACTGACTCAGACCGCAACACTGGGAAGGGGGAGGTGGAAGCTGAAGTTGCTATATATGACGAGTAAGCAGTGTAGAAATTTTGGCTAGTTGGTGAGCGTTCATCTTGGTTGAATTGACTGTTGGGGCAGTACACTAAGAAGGAAGTGAGACAAACAAGCACAAACTTACAAGTTTTTGTGTGACTCCATTCGTTTATGTGAGGACTGATTGTATTAACTACAGTAAGAAGTATGCACATGTGATCAGAACATGGCGTTCGAGTTCGGTAATTTAAAAAAAAATGATTTCTATTGCTATTTCTTCTGACTTCTAACAAATTTATGCAGGTCACTGAAGTTTAAATATCATACAATGAACAGAATTTATAAACAATGTCAGCCCACTGCAGTGGGCGGCGGGATTTTGCTGGGATAGCACGATGAAATACAACCCTTGTAAATCGGTGCCACTTCTTCGGCAAAAGTGCAAGTTAAGAAAACCTGTCTAAATAAAATGCGAAGCCTTTCATTCTAGCAAATTTCATGTTGCTCATTATTTCTATTTACAATATACCAATTATTTATTAACTGCAAAAGAACCAAAAGCCTAACGAGTCTGGCCATAAAATGCGACAGCGTGTACTTCTCCACGTAACTCGAATGCCTAGGCTGCATTGAAAGCACAGGCGTCATCACAAGGCTGGTTCTTTCTTATAGTAAACTGTGTATGAGTGGAAAACTTATGCATCTCGAAGAATCAGGGAAAGCCATACCGATTAGCAAATGAGATGTGTATCACAAGGAAATGTCGGGCAGCCTGATGTCATGGATATATAGAAATCTAGGGCTGTCAGCAGAAAGTCGAGACGCTGTGGGTTAATTTCACCTTTCGGGACATCATAGACAAGTATACATGCATGTGTTCATATATTTATTTTGTTAAACATGGTAAACTACTCGTGTTTAGAGACTTAAAATGTGTGTTCGAAAATGCGTGACTGGCAACTGCTCCAAAAGGCTGCTTTCCTGCTCGAAAGTGAGGTTTTAGCTGCTCCAGAAGCTGTGCCAAATTGGTTACAATTGATCACATCCCTAAGTACACATTAGACCACGCCATTTGAAAGGACCTTGTGCTGGGCACGTCCCTGTTGGTAATTTCATTTTTAATGACAAGCAATAAAAGCGAATTATATGATACTGCAGATCCTGCCCAATCTTTTTGAAATTTTAGTCGCCAGCCTACTGAAATCCAGAGTTATAATGGTTGACATAGATAGTAGGAATAAATAAACAGAACTAGGAGCAGATCAGAAACAATGCTTTCCAACAGTACAGAAGTGGCAAATCTGGGCCTTTCATCCAACGAAGGTCAGCGAATATCAGCACAAAACATGTCCATTCGCAGTAGTACCCATATTTCAAAGGATCTGCCTGCCGAGGTGTTTCAATGCCGAATTAGTTCGTTTTTCTTGAGTGCATTCCATTGTTCACGTTAATAGTTTTCGCGGCCTTCCTTACACTTGTCATGCACCTTTAATATGCGGTAATTCTTTTTTGCTTGTTTTAAGTAGCTGTATTTTTTTACTCCTTACTTGTCATACGCGAGGACATTAAGATGCTGTGTATGTGAATTTTTCAGATACAATCTCGTACTGTTTGCTGCGATTTCTCCTCTCATATCTTTTTTTCTTGTTTCTGATCAACTAGGTGTGTAATAGTATTCTTTGCTTGCTTTTTGATAAACTAGCTATGCCATTCAACATTTAGTTTGTCGTGTGTAGTGCCGAGTGCTGTCACATGCAGCAGTAAGGTTCCGTACACGACAATTTCTCTTATGTATTCTCATGTTGTTTCATTTATTCTTGCATTGTTTTATATTCACTCCTGCCCAAGACCGGCAGTACGTACGAGATAACTAAAAAAAAAACAAACAAACAAATAAATCAATAAATAAATCAGATTTTCAGGTTCAAGTCTGTGCTTACCAAGCTGTATCGTATGACTAGTGCTACCTCCAAGGCAAGACTGATGTTCAAGAACATTTTCTTGGGGGAGTTGATGCTTGCTGAACAACATGATACCATGCACAAAATCACTAGGAGAAAGATTAAGACTAACTCTAAGCTGCAGACAGACCATAAAGCTACATCGGGTGGACCATGCATTTGCATCAACCAGACGAGGGAACACACTATTTAAGAAAAGGGTAAGAGCACATGTCTTTCTGTGAATGGCGTTCTGGTGCAATTTTATGGCATCTCTGCAAGGTGTTAGAACACACAGTTTGTTCCAAAATTTAACAACGCTTCACATATTGTGGTGTTCTAATGCTGCTTCAAGTAAAAGATATTCAGCCTTGTCGTCTAACATAGTATTTTAAATAGGGTTCCGGAAGTGTCATTTCAGTGTGGTCATGACATTATGTCTTGGATAACATGCACTGTGAAGTACTCTTCTCTGATAGTCATTTCTTTCAAAACATGTCACAGTCTAGGAAAGCTTCCTGCAGTTAATGCTTGATTGTGGGCTAGTTGGTTTTGAAGCACAGCGAAATGATAAACGTCGCGAAATGGCACAGACTGAAGGAGACAGACATGTGCACTGACTCACAAATGATTTCAGTTTCAGAATAAATGCGCATACTTTTATCTAGCGAACGCCAAGGCTCCAACCGCTACTATGCGTTTCATAAGCAGTGTACTATACAGCGCGAAAGCTGGAAGGCGGTGCATCGCGTTATAAGAAAAAGATGACAAAGGACTCTTGGGTGAACGCGCGGTATAGCAAGAAGCAGCATCCCGTCACAAAGGGACTGCAACTTTGAAACAAATTCACATGCAGCTTACGCGCGGAACAGAAGACCGCAGCGTAAATACCACAGGTGAGACAACTACTTACCTTAGAACAGCTAACATCCGAAGGCGTAAGTGCCGCGTCTTCCAAGCCGGCCGACAGCGGACATAGGCGCCGCCGTCCCAAAAACCCAAACATTTCGGCGTCACCTCTACGCGGCGGGCACCGCTGAATGCTTCAGCGCAAAACAAACGCGAACATGGGCGCCGTCATGTTTCTTGAAAACAAAAAAATACCGGAAGCGCGAGTAGGTCACGTGACCATCTCCAGCCAATGGCGGCGCAGTATGGGTCCCAGCCATCCTAGGGGATATGTTTCGGATATACGCGACGCGGCCCCACTCAGACGAAAGTGGTGCCCCGCCCCGTAAAAAATTTCTGCCTACGCCCCAGCAGGCTGTATATCAAAGCTGTTGCAACCACGTCCCCAATCCCCAATGACTGCGCAGAGTATTCGCTCAGTAAAATCTACAACTCAGGGGGCCATCACTAGCTATTCCTTTCTCCAAGCCATTGAGGTTCTCTGTTCCTACGCGGAAAAACGGCAGTAAGTCTTCTGAAACGATGCTACGGGAAATGCTGCAATACACAACGCTGAGTTATACCGACACCTACAATTTAGAGGGTCATCACTAGCTATTACTTTCTCCAAGCCATTGAGGTTCTTTTTTCCTACGCGGAAAAACGGCAGTAAGTCTTCTGAAACGATGCTATGGGAAATGCTGCAATACATAACGTTGAGTTAAACCTACACCACATGCAACGGAATCCTCGGCGAATACTGTTATTCACCGTGCAAGCGCAAGCATGAACAGCCACCCTATCTTAATGGGGAATTTCGCTGCGACTTAAGCCAGGATTATGTAAGGCTTTGGATCACTCACGTCAATAGCGCAGGTTTGGCGATCACAAATGCAATGCACACCTATCGTTTTCGCTAACCAATGGGTACACACGCATGCTCACCATTCGCGTCAACTTTTTAACACGAAAGTGTTTTATGCCGGGATCCACCAGACTTCAATGACGTATTTCCGTCACGGAAATGTCGTCGAAAAACTTTACACGATCAGATGACAAAGAAAAAAAGTTCCGACACCGGGCATCGAACCTCGGTCCGCGAACACAGATGCCGGGCACGCTATCCACTACGCCACGGTCACAGACTCCAGAGGTTTTACAAACGCGCCTTTTACATCTACCACTCTTCCGGTTGGCGGGGTGCTAGCTGTTGCCCTCTGGGAGCGGTAAAGTAATTCGTCATTACTGAGGCCTCCGCAATTAGCACATGCAACGCGTTACACGTCCGTCCCATTCGGCGCGTTTTCAGTAGAAGTTCAATTTTGTCAATGCCTTTACACACCGTGAGGTGGCGACCTTAAACCAAGCGTCGTAAAAGCGTTGGCCTCGCTAATAGCATCACGCTAATCCAAACCAAAAAAATTGGCCGCGTATCTGCGTGCTTCGCTGCAAATGTCGTCTAAAGACGATAGAAGAGGCGCTGCGTGAGATATGGACGCCATTTGGCAATACGTCGGGAAACATGAGTGCTGTGTTGCGGGCTGGTAGTCCCGGCACAGCAGCAGGCGAAGACCGGCCGTGACCAACGCGATCGGCGGGGACGCCAGCCAGTCCGAACACGCGGTTTGGCGCGAATGTTTGCGTAATATTTGCTTTTTGATCAACAATGTACACAAATATGAACTTAGTCAGCCGTTCAAGATGGCTGGCCCTTGGGCAAGTGGTTCAACTTTGGCCGGATGGCTGAATCGAGTGACGTGCCGGCAGGCAGGCAGGCAGGCAGGCAGGCAGGCAGGCAGGCAGGCAGGCAGGCAGGCAGGCAGGCAGGCAGGCAGGCAGACAGGCAGACACACAGACAGACCAAAATTTCTGTGTTTAAGTTTCCCAAGAAAGACTATCGCCTTTAAAATAGCTCTGCGACGCGCGCCTGCCTGGCCTGGCTGCAGCACCGCGTTCCCCGCTGACGCGCTCGCCCCGAGAAAAATCGCGGCCGGGCTACCGGGGTGGCACGACGCGCTTTGCGCTTCCCTCTAGTCCGGCCGTGGCGTTCAATCACATTTTAACATGCCGCGGGATGGCGACCAAGTGCTGCGTCCTATATGCGACGCTCTTCTGGCTATCACATCTCGTTCTCTGATTACGCTTTCACCGTTAACTGCTACAGCTACCACACGGGTTTGTTTAATCATTTAATATGGACGTTAGGCATCGGGATGGAGATGTACCACCAATCAGCAAGGTGGGTGCATCCACGTTAAATGGTGCTATAGCTGCCAGACATCAATATACATTGTGCAAACTTTCTATCAATGTACAGCAAACATTCAGTTACTTCTGTAAGGGCACGCTTTACTTTCGTGTTATTCCGATTCCTTTGCCGGAGGGAACAACCATCTTTTTTACAAACAGTCACGCGCAGTGAACAGAAAATTTGCAGAAATAAAAAGAACGTAAGAACTTACCGTCGCTGCCTCCGCATTTCTCGGATGGTCCGGAGGTACTTTCGACGCCAAGCAACGATGTCGTCTCTATCGAGCAACGCGGAATTCCTTGTTCTTTTTCGGCCGGGCCTCCCTCACCACCTCGCTCGACCAGCGGTTAGCCAGCAATGCAGCAGAAGTGGAGACCGTACCACCGACGTATAACGCCATACTGCAACACCATCGCCTAGCTCGCAGGGTGTACCCGCCACCTCACACCAAGCTGACTAAAGAAGAAACCACAGCATTCCGAAGACTGCAAAGCAACACGTACACGCACGGTATCCTGCTACATCGCATCTACCCGACGCTTCATGCATACCACTGCCCGATATGCGACGTTCCCGACACACTGGCACACCTAATACTCGAGTGCCCGTGGCGCCACCAAGATGCCGATAACAAGCCCGCAATGACCACACGTATCAACCTCCTCGTCGAGACGTGGGAGGTTAAGATCACCGCACGGGACCTAGACGACCAACGAGGACTCGTCGCCAGGGCCCAGGAGGCGACCGCGGCCAGAGGATTCCTGGACTGAGGAACCCTCCCACCTAGGGTGACCCCGAGCTTACGAGCTCGGGAACACCGTTTCGGAAAATTAAAAGTTTATTTCACCATCGTCATTTTCGGAAGGCGAACCACAAGTCGTTCAGCATTCTTTGGATCGTACGAGTGCTGATGGTCGGCATGTCCATGTCAGGGTCGCTGATCACGTCGTTGCGTATCTTCTCGCCCTTAGGTATTTCATTGCGCATGAAGTAGCTGTGCGCTTTGCGCCGCAGTGCTGCCAACGCAAACGTGTCATAGCGCAGCAGCTGCGTCTTGCCGGTGATGCGCTTCTCAGTTTGGCCCGAGAAATTCAATTTCTTGCGCTTCGGGGAGGCAAGTGGGGCCCGCAATGCTTCAGCCTTGATATGCTTAACTGTTCGCTCGCTCACTCCGGCGAGCTCGGCGACAGTCTGATACACTGCATTTGCAGACAAGTCACGCTGACGGTGCCTTACTCCAGCGTAGACGTCGCACATAAGTTGCTTGGTCTGTTTTGATAGACACTTTCTGTCACATTTAGTGTACAGCTTCTTCGGAGAACGAGACGGCGAGTTTGCGGCCGCACACGGTTCAGATGGCACCGCGGACGCCATGTTTACTGAGAGAGCAGGCGTGAGGAAAACGTGGTGCTGTCCAAGAAATAAAAAAGACAGAAACAAAGTTGAAGTTTACAATACCTTTTTTTCACAAACGGCTTCCCATACTCGTTCGCTTTTTATAATGAAGAAATCTTTATTCGAGCTAGCTAACTTTTCGAATTAGAAAATAAATTTAGGTACTATTTCCTGGCGCGCGCGCATTCGGGCACTTTGGCTCTGTAGCTTCCACAGTGGTGCCAAGAAAAGTTGTCGCCTAGTATAGCGGCTTTGAAACGCACCAAGAACACGCTCGAACATTCACACGAAACGTCCGCTATCGGAAGGATCACAAATAGCGATGGAAAAGAACGAAAAGCCCACCAGTACAGAATCATCGCGAAGTGTCATTCACTCCCCCGCTTTTTCAAGTGCGAAGCATTTCTTAGCGAACTTCTGCGATTTAGAGCGTATCTATCTATCTATCTATCTATCTATCTATCTATCTATCTATCTATCTATCTATCTATCTATCTATCTATCTATCTATCTATCTATCTATCTATCTATCTATCTATCTATCTATCTATCTATCTATCTATCTATCTATCTATCTATCTATCTATCCGCCTACAACTTTGTGCTCTCCTGGCCGTTTCGTTAATCGGATGTATTCCAAAATTGGTGTGGCATAACATGACCTTATTACGAACATAAATGACGGGCCATAACATGAAAACCTTGGCATGCATGTCATGAACAGCATGATTTACATTCCATGGCCTTGGGGCTCTTGCGGCCGTACCGTAAGTTTCATATATACCAAAATTGGCCTGGCTTGACAAGAGTTCATGACAAACATAATGACAGGTCCTAACAAGCAAATCATGACCCGCATGTCATGTGCAGCATGATTTACATGACATAGTCTCGGGGCGCTCGCGGCCATTTAAATGAATGGATATACACTAAAACTGGTATGACAAGACATTTCTGTATGACAAACATAACTGACACGTGGTAACATGAACATCATGACATGCATGCCATATACGACATGGTTTACATGCCACGCTCATGGCGCACTCGCGGCCGTTTCGCTAAATTGATATACACCAAATTTAGTGTTGTACGATGTGACTGTATAAGGGATATGAATAACAGGTGGTAACATAACAGTCATGACATGCATGGCATGTACGACATGGCTTACATGCCATGCTCATGGCGCACTCGTGGCCGTTTCGCTAGACTGATATACACCAAAACTGGTATTGCGCTACGCGACTGTATGACGAAAGTAAATGAGAGGTGGCAACATGAAAATCATGACATGCAAGTCATGTACGACATGATTTACATGCCACGCTCATGGTGCGCTCGCGGCCGCTTCACTAGATTGATATACACCAAAATTGGTATTGCGTGACGCGACTGTATGACGAACACAAATGACAGGTAGTGACATGAAAGTCATGACATGCATGGCATGTACGACATGATTAACATGCCATGCTAATGGCGCATTCGTGGCCGTTTGGCAAGATTGATATACATTAACACTGCTCTATATTAAACACTCTTTCTTAAGGTTTGAGGTGGTAGTATAGTTTTTTTAACCTTGACCAACCATTCTTATACCCCGCTTTACAAAGAAGCCTTCGCTTAAGGTGCTCCGATATGTATCACTGCTCATCACCAAACACTCTTTGTTAAGCTTTGAGTTGGTAAAATAGCCACCACCATTTGTAACATAACACTCTTTGTAAATCTTTGAGGTGGTAGTATACCTTTATTGAATCTTGACCGTACAACTCTTATACCCCGCTTTAGAAGGAATCATTCGCTTAAGGTATTCCGATATGTATCACTGCTCTTTATTAAACACTCTTTGTTAAGCTTTGAGGTGTTTGTATAGCCACCACCTTTTATAACCATAACACTCTTTGTTAAGCTTTGACGTGGTAGTATAGTTTTATTGGATCTTGACAGTACCACATTTATACCCTGCTTTATAAAGAAGCCTTCGCTCAAGGAGCTTCGATGTGTATCAATGCTCTTTATTAAACGCTCTTTGTTAAGCTTTGAGGTGGTAGTATAGGCACCACCTTTTATAACCATAACACTGTTTGTTAACCTTTGTAGTGGTAGTATAGCCACCACCTTTTATAACCATAAAATTCTTTGTTAAGCTTTGACGTGGTAGTATAGTTTTATTAGATCTTGACAGTACCACACTTATACCCCACATTACAAAGAAGCCTTCGCTCAAGGTGCTCCGATATGTCTCAATGCTCTTTATTAAACACTCTTTGTTAAGCTTTGAGGTAGTAGTATAGCCACCACCTTTTATAACCATAACACTCTTTGTTAAGCTTTGAGGTGTTTGTATAGCCACCACCTTTATAACCACAACACTCTTTGTTAAGCTTTGACGTGGTAGTATAGTTTTATTGGATCTTGACAGTAACACACTTATACCCCGCTTTACAATGAAGCCTTCGCTCAAGGTTCTCCGATATGTATCAATGCTCTTTATTAAACACTCTTTGTTAAGCTTTGAGGCGGTAGTGTAGCCACCACCTTTCATAACCCCAACACACTTTGTTAAGCTTTCAGGTGGTAGTATAGCCACCACCGTTTATAACCACAAAACTCTTTGTTGAGCTTTGAGGTAGTAGTATAGCCACCACCTTTTATAACCACAACACTCTTTGTTAAGCTTTGAGGTTGTAGTATAGCCACCACCTTTTATAACCACAACACTCTTTGTTAAGCTTTGAGGTGGTATTATAGCCACCACCTTTTATAACCGCAACACTCTACATTTCATTTCATGTATTAATACTGTCAGCCCTGTTGTAGCCCTTATAACCACTCTTTGTTAAGCTTTGAGGTGGTAGTATAGCCACTACCTTTTATAACCACAGCACTCTTTGTTAACCTTTGAGGTGGTAGTATAGCGACCACCTTTTATAACCATAACACTCTTTGTTAAGCTTTGAGGTGGTAGCATAGCCACCACCTTTTATAACCATAACACTCTTTGTTAAGCTTTGAGGTGGTAGTATAGCCACCATCTTTTATAACCGCCACCCTCTTCATTTCATTTCATTTATTAATACTGTCAGCCCTGTTGTAGCCCTTATAACCACTCTTTGTTAAGCTTTGAGGAGGTAGTATAGCCACCACCTTTTATAACCATAACACTCTTTGTTAAGCTTTGAGGTGGTAGTATAGCCACCACCTTTTATAACCATAACACTCTTTGTTAAGCTTTGAGGTAGTAGTATAGCCACCACCTATTATAACCACAGCACTCTTTGTTAACCTTTGAGTGGTAGTATAGCGACCACCTTTTATAACCATAACACTCTTTGTTAAGCTTTGAGGTGGTAGTATAGCCACCACCTTTTATAACCATAACACCCTTTGTTAAGCTTTGAGGTAGTAGTATAGCCACCACCTATTATAACCACAGCACTCTTTGTTAACCTTTGAGGTGGTAGTATAGCCACCACATTTTATAACCACAACACTCTTTGTTAAGCTTTGAGGTAGTAGTATAGCCACCACCTTTCATAACCATAACACTGTTTGTTAAGCTTTGAGGTAGTAGTATAGCCACCACCTTTTATAATCACAGCACTCTTTGTTAACCTTTGAGGTGGTAGTATAGCCACCACCTTTTATAACCACAACACACTTTGTTAAGCTTTGAGGTAGTAGTATAGCCACCACCTTTTAGGGGCGAAGCTCCTTAAGGCGGCACCCGTTCGTCCCTCGTAGTCGCAGTCGTAGTCGTAGTGCGTAACTAGTCTTACGCTTTGACCTCCAAGGTGGTGCCGGTGGGAGATTTTTCCTGTGCGTTGTTGAACAATAAAAAATTCGCAGCGTTAGCTAAAAGCCGACTTCTTCTGTCTCTCATTCCCATTAGCAGCCATTCTTTACCTCCAAGGTAGTGCCTGGTGAGATTTCTCCTGTGCGTGATTAAACAATAAAAATTTTGTTCAAAACGCCGTTGATTGATGAAATAAACCAACGAAAGACGCCAGATGTTTTGTAAAAGCAAAACGAAAGAACGCCAGATGTTTTCTAAAGCAATGGTTTTCTAAACAATGAAAATTCGCAGCGTACATGTAAAATTAAAGTGAGCTGCAAGTCGTCATAACTCATCGAACCTTTAGTATAAACGCGCCCGATCTCACGTCGGTGATGATGTACTGTGCAGAATTCACGGAAGATTCACGGTTTACGATGACCCGATGCTCAAGAGGTGGCGATATTTGTTCTGAAGAAGAACTTGTTGTGATGTTACTGTTATTCTTTCCTATTGTATGTACCCCACTCCTGCAATAGTCCTGCATTGGGCTGCAGTATTTGAAAATAAATAAATAAATAAATAAACCTCCGCAGCTTCGCCCACTCATCATCATTCACTCCGTGGATATGCTGCGAGTTTTTATAACCACAGCACCCTTTGTTAACCTTTGAGGTGGTAGTATAGCCACCACCTTTTATAACTATAACACTCTATTAAGCTCTGAGGTGGTAGTATAGCCACCACCTTTTATAACCATAACACTCTTTGTTAAGCTTTGAGGTAGTAGTATAGCCACCACCTTTTATAACCACAGCACTCTTTGTTAACCTTTGAGGTGGTAGTATAGCCACCACCTTTTATAACCATAACACTCTATTAAGCTTTCAGGTCGTAGTATAACCACCACCTTTTATAACCACAACACTCTTTGTTAAGCTTTGAGGTGGTAGTATAGCCACTACCTTTTATAACCACAACACTCTTTGTTAAGCTTTGAGGTGGTATTATAGCCACCACCTTTTATAACCATAACACTCTTTGTTAAGCTTTGAGGTGGTAGCATGGCCACCACCTTTTATAACCATAACACTCTTTGTTAAGCTTTGAGGTGGTAGTATAGCCACCATCTTTTATAACCGCCACCCTCTTCATTTCATTTCATTTATTAATACTGTCAGCCCTGTTGTAGCCCTTATAACCACTCTTTGTTAAGCTTTGAGGAGGTAGTATAGCCACCACCTTTTATAACCATAACACTCTTTGTTAAGCTTTGAGGTGGTAGTATAGCCACCACCTTTTATAACCATAACACTCTTTGTTAAGCTTTGAGGTAGTAGTATAGCCACCACCTATTATAACCACAGCACTCTTTGTTAACCTTTGAGGTGGTAGTATAGCGACCACCTTTTATAACCATAACACTCTTTGTTAAGCTTTGAGGTGGTAGTATAGCCACCACCTTTTATAACCATAACACTCTTTGTTAAGCTTTGAGGTAGTAGTATAGCCACCACCTATTATAACCACAGCACTCTTTGTTAACCTTTGAGGTGGTAGTATAGCCACCACATTTTATAACCACAACACTCTTTGTTAAGCTTTGAGGTAGTAGTATAGCCACCACCTTTCATAACCATAACACTGTTTGTTAAGCTTTGAGGTAGTAGTATAGCCACCACCTTTTATAATCACAGCACTCTTTGTTAACTTTTGAGGTGGTAGTATAGCCACCACCTTTTATAACCACAACACACTTTGTTAAGCTTTGAGGTAGTAGTATAGCCACCACCTTTTAGGGGCGAAGCTCCTTAAGGCGGCACCCGTTCGTCCCTCGTAGTCGCAGTCGTAGTCGTAGTGCGTAACTAGTCTTACGCTTTGACCTCCAAGGTGGTGCCGGCGGGAGATTTTTCCTGTGCGTTGTTGAACAATAAAAAATTCGCAGCGTTAGCTAAAAGCCGACTTCTTCTGTCTCTCATTCCCATTAGCAGCCATTCTTTACCTCCAAGGTAGTGCCTGGTGAGATTTCTCCTGTGCGTGATTAAACAATAAAAATTTTGTTCAAAACGCCGTTGATTGATGAAATAAACCAACGAAAGACGCCAGATGTTTTGTAAAAGCAAAACGAAAGAACGCCAGATGTTTTCTAAAGCAATGGTTTTCTAAACAATGAAAATTCGCAGCGTACATGTAAAATTAAAGTGAGCTGCAAGTCGTCATAACTCATCGAACCTTTAGTATAAACGCGCCCGATCTCACGTCGGTGATGATGTACTGGGCAGAATTCACGGAAGATTCACGGTTTACGATGACCCGATGCTCAAGAGGTGGCGATATTTGTTCTGAAGAAGAACTTGTTGTGATGTTACTGTTATTCTTTCCTATTGTATGTACCCCACTCCTGCAATAGCCCTGCATTGGGCTGCAGTATTTGAAAATAAATAAATAAATAAATAAACCTCCGCAGCTTCGCCCACTCATCATCATTCACTCCGTGGATATGCTGCGATTTTTTATAACCACAGCACCCTTTGTTAACCTTTGAGGTGGTAGTATAGCCACCACCTTTTATAACCATAACACTCTATTAAGCTTTGAGGTGGTAGTATAGCCACCACCTTTTATAACCATAACACTCTTTGTTAAGCTTTGAGGTAGTAGTATAGCCACCACCTTTTATAACCACAGCACTCTTTGTTAACCTTTGAGGTGGTAGTATAGCCACCACCTTTTATAACCATAACACTCTATTAAGCTTTCAGGTGGTAGTATAGCCACCACCTTTTATAACCACAACACTCTTTGTTAAGCTTTGAGGTGGTAGTATAGCCACTACCTTTTATAACCACAACACTCTTTGTTAAGCTTTGAGGTGGTATTATAGCCACCACCTTTTATAACCGCAACACTCTTCATTTTATTTCATGTATTAATACTGTCAGCCCTGTGGTAGCCCTTATAACCACTCTTTGTTAAGCTTTGAGGTGATAGTATAGCCACCACCTTTTATAACCACACCACTCTTTGTTAACCTTTGAGGTAGTAGTATAGCCACCACCTTTTATAACCACAGCACTCTTTGTTAACCTTTGAGGTGGTAGTATAGCCACCACCTTTTATAACCATAACACTCTTTGTTAAGATTTGAGGTGGTAGTATAGCCACCACCTTTTATAGCCATAACAATCTTTGTTAAGCTCTGAGCTGGTAGTATAGCAACCACCTTTTATAACCATAACACTCTTTGTTAAGCTTTGAGGTAGTAGTATAGCCACCACCTTTTATAACCACAGCACTCTTTGTTAAGCTTTGAGGTGGTAGTATAGCCACCACCTTTTATAACCATAACACTCTTTGTTAACCTTTGAGGTGGTAGTCTAGCCACCATCTTTTATAACCGCAACACTCTTCATTTCATTTCATTTATTAATACTGTCAGCCCTGTTGTAGCCCTTATAACCACTCTTTGTTAAGCTTTGAAGTGGTAGTATAGCCTCCCCCTTTTATAACCACAACACTCTTTGTTAAGCTTTGAGGTGGTAGTATAGCCACCACCTTTTATAACCATAACACTCTTTGTTAAGCTTTGAGAAGTTAGTATAGCCACCACCTTTTATAACCACAGCACTCTTTGTTAACCTTTGAGGTGATAGTATAGCCACCACCTTTTATAACCATAACACTCTTTGTTAACCTTTGAGGTGGTAGTATAGCCACCACCTTTTGTAACCGCAACACTCTTTGTTAAGCTTTGAGGTAGTAGTATAGCCACCACCTTTTATAACCATAACACTCTTTGTTAAGCTTTGAGATGGTAGTATAGCCACCACCTTTTATAACCACAGCACTCTTTGTTAACCTTTGAAGTGATAGTATAGCCACCACCTTTTATAACCATGACACTCTTTGTTAAGATTTGACGTGGTAGTATAGCCACCACCTTTTGTAACCACAACACTCTTTGTTAACCTTCGAAGTGGTAGTATAGCCACCACCTTTTATAACCATAACACTCTTTGTCAAACTCTGAGGTGGTAGTATAGCCACCACCTTTTATAACCATAACGCTCTTTGTTAAGCTTTCAGGTAGTAGTATAGCCACCACCTTTTATAACCACTGCACTCTTTGTTAAGCTTTGAGGTGGTAGTATAGCCACCACCTTTTATAACCACAACACTCTTTGTTAAGCTTTGAGGTGGTAGTATACCTTAATTGAATCTTGACCGTACAACTCTTATACCCCGCTTTAGAAGGAATCATTCGCTTAAGGTATTCCGATATGTATCACTGCTCTTTATTAAACACTCTTTGTTAAGCTTTGAGGTGTTTGTATAGCCACCACCTTTTATAACCATAACACTCTTTGTTAAGCTTTGACGTGGTAGTATAATTTTATTGGATCTTGATAGTACCACATTTATACCCTGCTTTATAAAGAAGCCTTTGCTCAAGGAGCTTCGATGTGTATCAATGCTCTTTATTAAACGCTCTTTGTTAAGCTTTGAGGTGGTAGTATAGGCACCACCTTTTATAACCATAACACTGTTTGTTAACCTTTGTAGTGGTAGTATAGCCACCACCTTTTATAACCATAAAATTCTTTGTTAAGCTTTGACGTGGTAGTATAGTTTTGTTGGATCTTGACAGTGCCACACTTATACCCCACATTACAAAGAAGCCTTCGCTCAAGGTGCTCCGATATGTCTCAATGCTCTTTATTAAACACTCTTTGTTAAGCTTTGACGTAGTAGTATAGCCACCACCTTTTATAACCATAACACTCTTTGTTAAGCTTTGAGGTGTTTGTGTAGCCACCACCTTTATAACCATAACACTCTTTGTTAAGCTTTGACGTGGTAGTATAGTTTTACTGGATCTTGACAGTACCACACTTATACCCCGCTTTACAATGAAGCCTTCGCTCAAGGTTCTCCGATATGTATCAATGCTCTTTATTAAACACTCTTTGTTAAGCTTTGAGGTGGTAGTGTAGCCACCACCTTTCATAACCCCAACACACTTTGTTAAGCTTTGAGGTGGTAGTGTAGCCACCACCTTTTATAACCACAGCACTCTTTGTTAACCTTTGAGGTGGTAGTATAGCCACCACCTTTTGTAACCATAACACTCTTTGTTAAGCTTTGAGGTGGTAGTATAGCCACCACCTTTTATAACCATAACACTCTTTGTTAAGCTTTGAGGTTGTAGTATAGCCACCACCTTTTATAACCATAACACTCTTTGTTAAGCTTTGAGGTAGTAGTATAGCCACCACCTTTTATAACCACAGCACTCTTTGTTAACCTTTGAGGTGGTAGTATAGCCACCACCTTTTATAACCATAACACCCTTTGTTAAGCTTTGAAGTAGTAGTATAGCCACCACCTTTCATAACCACAGCACTCTTTGTTAAACTTTGAGGTGGTAGTATAGCCACCACCTTTTATAACCATAACACCCTTTGTTAAGCTTTGAAGTAGTAGTATAGCCACCACCTTTTATAACCACAGCACCCTTTGTTAACCTTTGAGGTGGTAGTATAGCCACCACCTTATATAACCACAACACTCTTTGTTAAGCTTTGAGGTAGTAGTATAGCCACCACCTTTTATAACCACAGCACCCTTTGTTAACCTTTGAGGTGGTAGTATAGCCACCACCTTTTATAACCATAACACCCTTTGTTAAGCTTTGAAGTAGTAGTATAGCCACCACCTTTTATAACCACAGCACTCTTTGTTAACCTTTGAGGTGGTAGTATAGCCACCACCTTTTATAACCATAACACTCTTTGTTAAGCCTTGAGGTGGTAGTATAGCCACCACCTTTTATAACCACAGCACTCTTTGTTAACCTTTGAGGTGGTAGTATAGCCACCACCTTTTATAACCATAACACCCTTTGTTAAGCTTTGAAGTAGTAGTATAGCCACCACCTTTTATAACCACAGCACTCTTTGTTAAACTTTGAGGTGGTAGTATAGCCACCACCTTTTATAACCATAACACTCTTTGTTAAGCCTTGAGGTGGTAGTATAGCCACCACCTTTTATAACCACAGCACTCTTTGTTAACCTTTGAGGTGGTAGTATAGCCACCACCTTTTATAACCATAACACTCTTTGTTAAGCTTTGAGGTGGTAGTTTAGCCACCATCTTTTATAACCGCAACACTCTTCATTTCATTTCATTTATTAATACTGTCAGCCCTGTTGTAGCCCTTATAACCACTCTTTGTTAAGCTTTGAAGTGGTAGTATAGCCTCCCCCTTTTATAACCACAAGACTCTTTGTTAAGCTTTGAGGTGGTAGTATAGCGAACTTCAATAATGCATGTTGCTGGGCGAGTCGGTCGTACATCATGAAACAAGGTGCTGCGCGAAGTAAACACGGACAAGGAAGTGAACGAAGACGGGCGCAGATCTGCGCCCGTCTTCGTTTACTTCCTTGTCCGTGTTTAGTTCGCGCAGCACCTTGTTTCATGGTAGTATAGCCACCACCTTTTATAACCATAACACTCTTTGTTAAGCTTGGAGGTGATAGTATAGCCACCACCTTTTATAACCATAACACTCTTTGTTAAGCTTTGAGGTGGTAGTATAGCCACCACCTTTTGTAACCATAACGCTCTTTGTTAAGCTTTGAGGTGGTAGTATAGCCACCATCTTTTATAACCGCAACCCTCTTCATTTCATTTCATTTATTAATACTGTCAGCCCTGTTGTAGCCCTTATAACCACTCTTTGTTCAGCTTTGAGATGGTAGTATAGCCTCCACCTTTTATAACCACAACACTCTTTGTTAAGCTTTGAGTGGTAGTATAGCCCCCACCTTTTATAACCATAACACTCTTTGTTAAGCTTTAAGGTTGTAGTACAGTTTTATTGGATCTTGACAGTGCCACTCTTATATGCCCCATTTAAAAAGAAGCCTTCGCTCAAGGTGCTCCGATATGTATCAGTGCTCTTTATTAAACACTCTTTGTTAAGGTTTGAGGTGGTAGTATTATGACGTCTTGGTTGAAGCGACGTTTATTAGACCAAGGCCTCCGAGGAGAATGGGCCGAACGTGCACACACCCGATGATGATGAGAATGACACACGGTGACGATGAGGACAGAGAGACAAACAGATGATGATGATTATGATAATGCACAGATGAGAAAGAAGCACATAACTAGTGCCCACACTAATTTCCCCCACGTGTAAGCGGACATCCTGGCCGCTGCAAGTCAAGGTGACGGGGAACGTCGGGTGAAGGGTTTTATGCGAGAAACGTGCACAATCTCGGTGCTGCGGTAACGGCGGTCTGTTGGGACTACAAGTGGTGTCACCCTATAATTAACAGGCGAAGTCTGTTCCAGAACTATGTACGGCTCGATGAAGCGTGGTTGAAACTTGTCACAGAGACCAGGTGTGCGAATAGGTGTCAAAAGCAGCACCTCGTCAGCAGGTCGAAAAGATACAACGCGATGGGATGCGTCGTAAACGATCTTCCGCTCCTGTTGTCTCACTTCTGTGTTGATGCGAGCATAATGGCGGGACTGGGCCAGTCGAGAAATGTAGTCGTCACTCTTGAAGTCTTCGCTCTTGAAGAGGGAAACGTCGAGAAAGGTAGCAGGGGGACGTCCGTAAACGAGGTAGAACGGCGAGTAGCCGGTTGTGCGCTGAACGGCCGTGTTGTAGGCGAAGGTGAGGGATGGTAGCAGGGTATCCCAGTTTTTGTGGTCCGGTTGGATGTAGACGGCTATCATGTCAGCAAGAGTACGATGAAACCGCTCGGTGAGACCATTGGTCTGAGGGTGGTAGCTTGAAGCTGTCTTGTGTGTAGTTCCGAAGGCGCACAGTACTTCATTTAACATTTGTGAGAGGAACACCCTTCCACGGTCGCTAAGCAGTATACGAGGAGCCCCGTGACGCAATATTATGCCGTGAAGAACGAAGTCGGCAACTTCCGCAGCTGAGCCAGTTATCACAGAGGTTGTCTCAGCGTAGCGCGTCAAGTGGTCTACGGCGGTCACTATCCATAGTTTGCCAGTAGATGTGACGGGAAGAGGCCCGTAAAGGTCGACACCTACAACCTCGAATGGCATTGTGGGGCACGGAATTGGCTGTAGAGGTCCAGCAGGTGCAGATGTCGGGAGTTTACGGCGCTGGCATGGGAAGCAGGAACCGACGTACCGTGCTACGCTAGTAGAGAGGCCGCGCAAGTAGAAACGACATCGAATGCGGTCAATTGTTTTTTGAAACCCAAGATGACCAGCAGTCAAATCATCGTGGAAGGCTTTAAGCACATGAATTCGAAGAGCGCGTGGTAGCACAGGAACCCAGCGTTGACCATCAGGATGGTAAATGTGGCGGAAAAGAACGCCACTTTGCAGCTTAAATTGCACGAGTTGTCGACGAAGTCGCGCGTTAGGTGGATGGTAGGCTCCCGAGAGGTGCTCCTTAATACGCCTGCAGTATGGATCGGACAGCTGGCGGGAGCGAAATGTTGGCTCGTCGTCCGAGAACAGATGGCCTATTGAGGCGAGCGTAGGAACTGCGGTAGAAGTGACGGCCGAGGTCTCGCCAACGCTGATCTGGGTAGTAGGAAGCGGGCAGCGAGAAAGTGCGTCGGTGTCTTGATGTTTTCGACCAGACTTGTAAATTATGTCAAAGTCGTACTCCTGCAGTCGTAGTATTCACCGACCCAAGCGTCCGGGCAAGTTCTTCAAAGTGGAAAGCCAGCATAAGGCGTGGTGGTCTGTAACAATTGTGAAGTGACGGCTGTGGAGATAGGGACGGAACTTCTGCACCGACGAAACCACAGCCAAGCACTGCTGCTCAGTTATCGTGTAGTTCTTTTCGGCAGCGGTGAGTACGCGACTGGCATATGCAACCACTCTCTCTTGTGAAGAGGTGTCGCGTTGCAGAAGAACGGCACCTATACCGCGGCCGCTAGCGTCTGTATGAAGGATAGTCGGTGCGGCTTCGTCAAAATGGCAGAGAACGTTCGAACGTGAGGGCGTCCTTTAACAGGTCGAATGCTGTGCTGTTTGGCATTCTTCAGACCACCGAAAGGGGACGTCGGAAGCAAGTAGCTGGTGTAGTGGAGCAGCTATTGAGGCGAAGTTCTGAATAAACCGGCGAAAATAGGAGGCGAGGCCCAGGAAACTCCGCAACTCCTTCGGTCTTTCCGGGCGCGGAAAGCGAAGAACCGCAGCAATCTTCTCAGGGTCTGGCCGAATTCCATCTTTGCTAACGACGTGTCCCAAGACCTTGATAGATTTGCTGGCGAAACAGCATTTCTTGGTGTTGAGTTGGAGACCAGCGCCGGCAAGGCACGTCAAAACTTCATCTAAGCGTTGCAGGTGCTGAGGAAACGTTGACGAAAAGATAACAATGTCGTCCAGGTAGCAAAGACAAGTTTTCCATTTGAGGCCGCGCAGCACGGTGTCAATCATGCGCTCAAATGTCGCGGGCGCGTTGCACAGCCCGAAAGGCATCACGTTGAATTCGTATAGTCCGTCGGGGGTTGCGAACGCCGTTTTCTCTTTATCGCCTTCATGCATGGGAATTTACCAGTATCCTGAGCGCAAGTCGAGGCTTGAAAAGTATTCCGCGCCTTGCAGGGAATCGAGGGCGTCGTCAATGCGTGGCATGGGGTACACGTCCTTGCGGGTGATCTTATTGAGCGCCCGGTAATCCACGCAAAAGCGCACAGAGCCATCCTTTTTACGGACCAAAACGACAGGAGACGACCAAGGGCTAGATGAGGGGCGTATTACCTCACGTTTGAGCATGTCGGCAACGTTTTCTTCTATAATTTTTCTCTCAGCAAGAGACACGCGGTATGGCCGGCGGTGTACGATAGAGGTTCCGTCTGTCTGAATTCGATGCGCTGTAGTTGTAGTGCGGCCCAACGTAGACGAGTAAACATCGAAAGAATTTGCATGTTTCTGTAACAATTCGAGCAGCTGCTGCGTCTGTGAAGCTGTCAAGTCGTTGCTGATGGCGGTGGTAAAGGCGGAGGAGGAAGCATGCTCCCCGAAAGGAAGGGTCTTTGGATGAGACGGTTTGCAGGGACATGACGAATACAGGCTCGTGGGCGGCAACACGGGCCACCGTAGTGTTCTGTGCCAATAGAATCTTCTCCGATGTTGAATTTACGGCGGTGATGAGAGCAGATCCCTTGCGAAAACGAACGACACCGGACGGAAGAAGTATGCCTTGACGAGCGCAAAGTGATGAAGGGGAGATCAACACGTCGCCGTGGTCGATGTCGTTGGACGTAATGGTGACAATTTGTTCGTGGAGTGGCGGCAGTTCGGTGTCTTCCACAGCGATCAGACGAAGTGGCTTCTGGGTGTCGTCGCCGAGCATGAAGTCGGTGTCAGTGAGGTGGACGACGCGTTGGCCACAACAAATAGCCGCGGAAGCAGATGAGAGAAAATCCCACCCTAAGATTAGTTTGTGAGAGCAACGGGGCAGGACAGCAAACTGGATGTGATGACGGATACCGTCGATAAACACACGAGCAGTACAAAAAGCGGAAGGACGAATGGTGTTCCCCTGGGCAGCGAGTAACGTGGGTCCATCGTAAGGCGTCATCACTTTGTTCAAACGTTGGCACAAATCAGCACGTATAACAGAAAATGTTGCACCCGTGTCCACCAAAGCATCATGCACTCCTTTTCATTTCATTCCATTTCATTTCATTTATTACACCTTAAGGGCCCGAAGGCATTACATAAGGGGGGGCATACACATGTTTCCATACAGTATGATATAATAATTGGTAAGAAATCAAATCAAACAAAATAAGGAGAACAAATAAATGTAGCATCGGGTACGTACACAATGAAAAATTCAACATCCTTTGGTAGGCGCATATTAGAAAAATAGGAGATACACAGGTTTCGCAAAAGTGAAATAACTGTAACTGGTAACAAAAAAAGGAAAAGAGAAACGAATGTAACATTGTATACACAAGACAATTCAACATGCTATGGTAGGCACCTATTGTTGGACAAAATGGCAGGTTAGTTTTTCGCGAAATTTTTCTCGATCTGAACAGGAAGCAATGGCGTTAGGTAGCGTGTTCCACAAGGTTATTGCGTGTGGTAAAAAAAGAGTTATTCATCGCCGCTGTGCGACCACTTATGTGTGCAATGGGACATGTGTGAGCTAATCTCGATGATGTTCGTACAGGTGGAATAAGAAGCGTATGTCTTGTGGGTGACTGATAAAAGAAGCAATGGAGCAGGCAAAGACGAGCAATTATGCGACGTGATTCAAGGGCTGGAAGAGATAGGGTGTGTTTCAAAGCAGTTATACTAATGTATGGTGAGTATTGGGATTATATAAAACGCGCTGCGCGGTTTTGCACTGCTTCGATTTCATCTGTAAGATATGATTGCGATGGGTGCCAAATGGATGACGCGTACTCGAGCTTCGGTCGCACATATGTTAGGTATGCCAGCTTCTTGATGTCAGCGGATGCAGATTTCAGATTGCGACGCAAGTAACCAAGTGTACGTGATGCCTGAGAACAGATTGTTTGGATATGTGTTACCCATGATAATGATGGTGTTAGGTACACTCCTAAGTACTTGTAATTTTCGGCTGAGCTGATGGGAGACAAATTTATGTGGTATGTATGGTTAATCGTAGTGCGTTTTCGCGAGAATGAGATTAGTTTACATTTCGATAAGTTTAATGGCATAGACCACTCTTTACACCATGTAGCGATAATGTCTAAATCATGTTGTAGAGCAATGATGTCATCCGAGTTGTGAATAGGGTTATAAAGAACGCAGTCATCAGCGAAGAGGCGTAGTTTTGATTTTATGTTAGCGGGAAGGTCATTGATATAGATTAGAAACAGCAATGGGGATAAACCTGCACCTTGAGGAACGCCTGACGTTACGCTAGTGAATCGAGAGTTACTGTTGTTGGCGGTAGTGAATTGAACGCGACCTTTCAGAAAGTGTTCCAGCCAACGAATTAAGTTTTGACCAATACCTAATGAAGCGAGCTTAATCAGTAGATGTGTATGAGGTACCCGGTCGAATGCTTTGGAGAAGTCCAGAAATATTGCATCTATCTGAAGGAGCTTGTCCATATAATGAAGTAAATCGTGCATAAATTCTGCCAATTGAGTTTCACAGGAACGGATCTTGCGGAAACCATGCTGTTGTAGGTAGAAAAAATTAACCGATTCGAGATGTGCCATTAAATTGGAAGCGATTATGTGTTCGAGCAGTTTCGATGGAATACTAGTAAGGGAAATAGGTCTGTAATTGGTGGCAAGTTCTTTTTTTCCACATTTAAAAATTGGGACAATTTTGCCTATTTTCCAATCGTTGGGAACGACCGATTCTTGCAAGGATTGCTTGAATATCAGGCAAAGTATTTTACTAGAGACTGCGATGGTATTTTTAAGGAGCTTACTATTAATGTTGTCGCAGCCTGCTGATGAAGCTATCTTAAGGCCATTTATGAGTTTGCATATGCCATCCGGGGTTATTTGGACATCGGGCATAACTGTGGAACAAAATTCCGCTGTGCGTTTACCGTTACACACGGAAGTGACAGTGAAAACAGACGAGAAATAATTATTAAGGGTGGTTGCGCACTGGTCGGATTTGATAGGTTCATCAACTTCGTTAATGAGCTGAATGTGATTTTGTGGAGCTTTGGCCGAGATGATACTCCAAAATTTTCTGGGGTTAGTATGCAGTATTGTGAGCAAATCGGAAGAAAAAAATTTGGCTTTCGCTTCGTCTAAATCTTTGAGATGCTGTTTTGCACACTGGTAGTAACGGTCCCATAATTCAGGGGATTTGTTTGTTCTGGCCATTCTGTACAGGCGCTTTTTCCTATTCAGAAGAGTTTTGAGATCCTTGTTAAACCACGGATTATTATTGTCAGTTTTCACAAGGATTGTAGGTACATATTTATTTTTTAGGGTTGTCATAATGCTTTTATAGAGTTCCCAGTTGGCGTTAACGCTGCGTGTTGTGTATGTGTTCTGAAAGTTATGAAAAAAAACACTCGAGTTCTTCATTTATAAGATCGTAATTGCCTCTGTTATAGTCAGTGATTAGTTTGTTTGATGGGGACTTTTTCTGTTTTGTTACCGAGATGATTATATGTTGTTGTTGTTATATGGTATTTTTGGCACAAGGGCCAGTGGTGGCCAAAGAGTGCCAGGTCATGGTATGGGATGTGATCAATGAGGATGTTAGATGGCTGTATAAGGGCCTAAAATTGTTCGCAGTGACGGTGCGTAAAAAGTATAATTGCTAAAATCATGACAGTGGCGTGAATTGTGTGGTGAGGATAAATCAGTAGTGCTTGCGTTACTAAAATAGAGCATGGAGGTAGCACGAAAACCTCACGTACGCCCTTGAGACCAAGGGCCTGAGGTAGGTGCTTTCTCTTAAGACACTACCGCAACATCGACCTCTTGTGAGAGGCCGTGCTACGGATCACCTGTGTATATGATGTGAAAATTACGAAGTTCTTTGAAGTATCTTAAAAGATATTCATATTTGAAAAACGGATCCTTGCCTAGCAACATTGCTGGGTGTAGTGGGATTTGCTGTCGGACTGGTACTGGAAAATGTTTTCTCCTAAGCACTTCAAGTTCTCGGCATTCCAACAAGACGTGAAGGACTGAGAGTGGCTGGCCACATTTATCACAGCTGGGTGGCTCACCACCGGATAAAAGGTACGCGTGTGTGCTGTGTGTGTGTCCTATTCTAAGTCTGCATAATGTTACTTCGGTGTGGCGTGTCTTTGCAGTGGGCGTCCAACTACAAAGGTGTGGCTTAATCAAGTGCAATTTGTTATCTAGTTCTAGGTCCCATGACCTTTGCCAGAAGGCCCTGAGCTTTTTCCTTAAAAAGGGTTTCAGGTCCGTTACGGGAACCCCCATAGATGTATTAGTAGCATTTACGTGGACAGAAGTGGCTAGCTGGTCAGCCAAGACATTGCCTTCGATGTCTCTATGTCCAGGCACCCAGCATAACACGATATGTTGGCCAGATGCATACATGGTGCAAAGGAGTGCATATAGTTCCATCACTACAGGGTTTTTATTCTTTCGGAGAGACATGATGGCTTTCACCACACTGAGAGAGTCTGTGAATATAATAGATTTTTCTAACTTTTCTTTGCTGATATGTTTCACAGCAGTCAATAGTGCAAAGGCTTCTGCTGTGAAGATACTTGTTTCTCGGGGCATAGCGCCGGATTCTGTAAATGAAGGACCGATCGCAGCATAATGAACACCGGCATGCGACTTGGAAGCATCGGTAAAAAACTCAGCACAACAGTACTTTGCCTGTAATTCAAGAAAATGTGTATGTATATGCGCTTGTGGAGCATGTTTGGAAGTTCTGATGAAGGATATGTCACAGTCAATTTGTTGGCACTGCCATGGCGGGAGTGGTCTCGCCGGAGGCATTACATCGTGTGTAACAATCGAGACATCCATTTCTTCATTAAGCTTCCTGACACGAAGTGAGAACGGCTCTCTTAGTGCCGGTCGCTTGTGGAATAGTGTGGCACATCCTGTATCATTTACAGTAGGATAAGCAGGGTGTTCAGATTGTGCATTCACTTTCAGAAAATACGTGAAGATATTGTATGACCGTTGCAAACTGAGTGACCACTCGTCTGATTCCACATAGAGACTTTGTACTGGGCTCGTCCTGAAGGCGCCAGTGGCTAGGCGTATGCCCAAATGGTGAATCGGATCAAGCATTTTCAGCGCACTTGGTGCGGCAGAGTGATACACCACACTTCCGTAGTCTAAACGTGTTTTGACAAGACTCTTGTAGAGGTTCATTAAGCACTTCCTGTCACTTCCCCAAGTTGTGTGTGACAGTATTTTTAGGATATTCATTGTTTTTAGGCACTTTGTTTTAATGTACTTGATGTGTGGGATGAAGGACAGTTTTGAGTCAAGAATGACACCTAGAAACTTATGTTCTTTGTTGACCTGCAAGCGTTGTCCATCCAGCGTAACCTCAGGATCTGATACAAGGCCTCTTTTTCTGTTAAAAAGAACACACGAGCTTTTAAGGGGGTTTATCTTAAAACCATTTTCATTTGCCCACTTAGTTATTTTGTTCAGGCCAAGCTGAACTTGTCGCTCACAGATTGAAAGGTTACATGATTTGAAGCCTATTTGGACGTCATCAACATATACACAGTAAAACATTGCGGGAGGAATAATCGTACGTAGGGAATTCATTTTTACAATGAAGAGGGTGCAGCTAAGCACTCCTCCTTGTGGCACACCAGTTTCCTGAGTGAACGGTTTTGACAGGACATTTCCCACTCTAACGCGAAAAGTGCGATTGGACAGGTAACTTTCTATTGTTTTGAGCATGTTGTCCCGAACACCCAACGCGGACAGATCTTTGAGGATTCCAAATCGCCATGTTGTGTCATAGGCTTTCTCGAGGTCGAGAAATACGGAAAGAAAAAACTGTTTATGGATAAAGGCATCTCTAACTATTCCCTCAATGCGAACAAGGTGGTCTAGTGTTGAGCGACCCTCCCTGAAGCCGCACTGAAGTGGGTCTAGTAGGTTGTTGTTTTCGAGAAGATAGATTAATCGCCGGTTTATCATTTTTTCATAGAGTTTGCACAAGCAGCTCGTCAATGCTATTGGCCTATAGCTACTGGCTAAGGACGGATCTTTCCCTTGCTTGTGTATTGGAATTATAATGGCTTCTTTCCAAGACGTTGGAATGTACCCAGCTGCCCACAAGGTGTTGTAGAGAGACAGAAGTGCATTCTGTGCTTCGGGGTGTAAGTTCCTGATCATCTCATACATTATACGATCACCACCTGGTGCTGAGTTGTGGCAGGAGTTCAAAGCGGCCTTGAGTTCGGCTACATTAAACGGACGGTTGTAAGGTTCATCTTTTGCGCACTTTCGTTCAAGGCGTTCCCGCTCAGCGCGTTCCTTGAACCTCAGGAAGGTTGGATTATAGTGGGATGCGCTAGAAATATGTTGAAAGTGTTCACCCAGAAAGTCTGCCTGGTCTTCCATGCTATTGCCTTCGGTATTTACTAAGGGTAGTGGTTGTGTTTCCCGGCCATTTATTTTGTTTAGGCTATTCCACACCTTACCCTCATCCGTATAAGAGTTTATGTTAGATATGTACTTTTGCCAGCTTTCTCTCTTAGCCTGTCGACGGACTCGTCTGCCCTGCGACTTTGTTTGCTTGAAATTAACGAGGTTCTCAGCTGTTGGATGGTCGCGAAGTAAAGCCCAAGCTTTGTTCTGTTTTTTTCTTGCCTCCCTACATTCTTCATTCCACCAGGGTATACGACGTTTTCTAATTTGTCTGTTGGTTTGTTTAATACATTTTTCAGCAGCGTCTATAATAAAATGTGTTATATACGCCACAGCGTCGTCTATGCTAGAGGAAGCAATGTCATCCCACTGTAGATATGTGTGTTCTTGGAACAGCTCCCAGTTTGCCGACTTAATTTTCCAACGAGGAAGCTGGGGGGAACCACTGTCTCGTTTTCTTAAGCTTATCGCTATAGGGAAGTGATCGCTTCCGTATGGGTTTTTAATAACCTGCCATTCAAGATACGGAACTAGAGTACTGGATGTGATGGTTAAGTCGATAGATGAGTATGTTTGGTGCGTGGCATTGAAGTATGTGTGTTCGTTTTTGTTGAGCAGACATGCACCAGTAGAGAATAGGAAATTTTCTATCAGTCTTCCTCTCGCATCACAACGAGAATCTCCCCAAAGAGTGCTATGTGCATTGAAATCTCCAGCTAGTAAATAGGGTTCAGGAAGCTCATCAATTAGGTTCTGGAATTCAGTTCTACTAAGTCTATAGCCTGGGGGAATGTATAATGAGATGACAGTGATTAGCTTGTTAAAAAGCACCGCTTGAATAGCGACTGCTTCTAGATGAGTTCTCAGATGGAGTTGCCTGCAGCTAACGCTACTATCAACTATGATCGCCACACCACCGGACGAAGTGACTGCGTCGTCACGGTCCCTGCGGAATATGGCATATTGTCTGAGGAACTTTGTATGTGTTGGTTTAAGATGTGTTTCTTGAACACACAGCACTTTTGGACTGAATTTACGCAGGAGCTCATTAACGTCGTCTAGATTATGGAGAAGACCTCTGACGTTCCATTGCAATACCTGCGTATCCATCTTGAATGGAAGGTTAGTGCTGTGTGTTTAGAGGAACCTCAAGTTACGGAGTTCTTTCTAGGCCCCGTGATAGGAATTTTTCCTTTCTTAGAGCGGTCGACAGAGTCGCGCCGCTCCTTTGGCGCTTTCCGCGCCGCCTCACTCGAACTAGTGTCCATCACCTCTTGCGAGGCGTTGGATGTTCGCCGAAGAGGCTTCGCCTCAGGAGGCAGAGCCTTTGGGCCCACCTGCTCAGAGGCTGGTGGGTCCTTTTTTAGAGATGGCGATGCAGCACTGGCTGCAGCCGCCGAGGGGGAAGTTGGCGTCACTGCCAGCTCACTACGTGTGCGCTGGACAGCCGCCGGAAGCCGTTGTGACGCTGCCCCCTGTCGCGCCACATCGGCAAAGCTACCATTCGGTAGGTAGGAAATACGCCTGCGTGCCTCCTTGAAGGAGATGTTTTCTTTGACCTTAATTGCAACTATTTCCTTCTCTCTCTTCCATGATGGGCACGATCGCGAGTACGCGGCATGGTCCCCATCACAGTTCACACAGTGTGCAGCATTTTCGCAGGACTCGGACGGATGTTCAGTTGCACTACATTTTGCACAGGTAGAGCGGCCGCGACAGTTTTGTGAACTGTGGCCGAATCGCTGGCACTTGAAGCATCGGAGAGGATTTGGAATGTAGGGTCTGACTTTGAGTTTGATGTACCCTGCCTGGATCGTTTCGGGCAGGATACTGGAGCCAAAAGTAAGGATTAGATGCTTGGTCTGTATTTCTTTTCCATCGCGCCTCATGCTAATTCTCTTCACATTCAGGACATTTTGGTCACTCCAGCCCTCAACAAGTTCAGCCTCAGTTAGTCCCATGAGGTCATCATCTGAGACAACACCACGGGATGTGTTCATCGTGCGGTGGGGGGTGACTGTCACTGGGACGTCCCCAAATGATTTTAGATTCGACAGTTTCTGATGCTGCATTTGGTCGCGGAGTTCTAAGAGGAGATCTCCATTTGCCATTCTCGATGCTTTGTAGCCTGCTCCAATTGTATCTGACAGTGTTTTCGAGACCAGGAAAGGTGAGATCATTCTCACTGTCTTTCCTGCTTTTTCGGAATGTACGACATGATAACGTGGAAAGGTTTCTGTCTGGTGTCCAACAAAGCGAAATACATCTTCGGTGCGCCCCCTCTTATGGGGACGATCGGGAAGTTTCGGGAAAGAGCTATCCATAGGATGTCGTATGTTTCGGCAGTAACGCCAACCACCCACCACGGAGCCCAACTAGGGGACGCTGCAGGAAGTGTGACAAGCACATCCTGCAAGCGCCAGCTGTACGTTACCGCTATAACCAAATATGGCGTATCCAAGGCTGGCTACCCACACAAGGTTAACCCTTGCCGCCATGAAAAAGGAAGTAAGTTGAAGAGAGTAGAGGACAGGAAAGGTGAACAGTGAGAGAGAAAGACGAAGATGTGGGAGAGAGATAGGAAAAGGCGACTGCCGATTTCCCCTGGGTGGGTCAGCCCAGGGGTGCCGTCTACGTGAAGCCGGGGCCAAAGGGGCGTGTTGCCTCTGCCGGGGGGCCTTAAAGGTCCAATCACCCGGCGTCGGCTCAACCCCCAGGATCCCCTTTTCCCCGGACACGGCAAAGCCACGCACGGCGAGGCGTGGGAAGGGGTCGAAACCCCCCCGTTAGCTCGGGTCCGTGGTGTCGCTACACACCAAACGCCTGCTTGCGCAGACGCCCCTGCGGGGGGATGATTATATGTAAAAAGCTGTGATCGCTAAGCTCAGGTAAAGCAGTTATACTACATATGTCGTCGGGGCAATTTGTTAGCAAGAGATCGAGCGTGTTGTCGCCTCTAGTGGGACATGTTATAACTTGGTGGAAATTGAAATCTAATGTTAAGTCAAGGAACTGTTTTGATTCATTAGACGGAGATCTGTGGCATACTGTGAGAAGAGGCCAATTGATGTTTGGATAGTTGAAGTCCCCAAAGAGGAAGATTGGAGAGCTAGGGAACGTCTTTTTTATGTTGTCTAGCGAGCAGCAAAGATAGCTGCAAAAAAGTGGCTGGCTTTCTGGGGGCCTGTAACAGATCCCAAAGATAGATTTCAGGGGTGAGTTATGTAGGCATATCCACAATAGCTCTAACTCGTTATCATGACAAATGAGGGATGACTGTAAGTTATTTTTGACAGCTATGAGTACGCCACCACCTCTCCTATCGGTTCTATCATGACAGTAAATAATGAAATCTGATGGCAGGATTTCGTGATCTCTGATGTCTTCATTCAGCCACGTTTCCGTGAGAAGAATGATATCAGCATCTGTGTCCGAGATGTGGCTACAGAATGATCGCGCTTAGGTACAACACTTCGTATGTTAGTGAATGCAACGTTAAGAAAAGAACATGTTTGGCGGCTCAGAATAGAGACCGGGGGGAGATGAATTGGATTGCGTCAATTACTTCCTTTGGTGGCACGGTCGCGCACATATCTGTTGCTTTCTGAGACACGAGAGCACTCCTTCACGCTATCTGTTTCTTTGTCATAGAAGTAAGTGTTTTTGCCCACGTGAAGGCGATCGAGTGTCAATTTGAAGGGGCGTTTCTGGGGGCGTATAAATTTGAGCAGCTTTGACCGCGCGAGACGGGTAGTAGGTGCGAAATCCTCCCTCACGGCATAGTTAGTATCTTTTAGTTCATGGCCACAGGCCAAAATTTTCGCTTTAGTCTTGAAATGATTTAATTTGGCAATGATGGGTCGTTTTTTTCCCGGACAGAATTTACCAATACGATGTGCGCGTTCAATACTTCCCGCTTCTAGTTGTAACTTCAGGTTGTTCAAACACATTGTCACGACTTTTTGCTCCAAGGTATCCCATGATTCGTTTTCTGAGTCGTCAATACCAAGAAAAAGCAGATTGTTTCTGCGTAGCCTATTGTTTGCGTCGAGACTGGCAGCTTTAAGAACTTCTATGTCACTTTTAATTTGCTCTGTATCGTTTGTGCTAGAATCAATTACTGCATCATTTTTTGTTGATTCAAGCAAGGTTACACGGTCGTTCAGTGACGAGAGAAGTTTTTCTTGCTCGGCTTGCGCACTCTTGAGGTTTGCTAGCTCGGAGCGAATTGTCTTTTGTTGTTCTTCTATTTTCTTGATTGCAGTTAGTATGGGTTCTAGCTCGCGCGTTCCAGTTGGGCCGGGATTAAGTTCCACATCACCAGAAAGTAATAATAGTATCTGGCACAAAAATTTCAAGGTAGCAGCATCGCGACACAGACTGATTACGCGACGCCATTTGATGTCATAGGGGCACGACACCGTAACTAAGAATGGATCGTTGCTACGAAATTTTTTTGAGAGACCCATGTAACTAACCTGGAAGGTTAGCAGTGGTGTAAGCATTTTGGGGCTTGCGATGTCGCGCCCCGTCTGAGCTGCATATCTCGTCCGATTATGTAGATCCCATCCAGGTCCCATGGTTGATGACGTCGTCGATGAGCAGCGTGGCCAGGCGAAGCATAGTGTTCGCGCTGGATATGGGTCTGTCGCTACGTTCGGAGGATCGGCTGGTAGATGGGTGATGGCGTAGTTCACTTCATGCTGAGCGGACGCCAGTTGTTCCGACGGAAGGGCCACGAACAGGGACAGGCTGTTCGGCAGCAGGCTAATCAGCATCTGGAAGGTTAGCAGTGGTGTAAGCATTTTGGGGCTTGCGATGTCGCGCCCCGTCTGAGCTGCATATCTCGTCCGATTATGTAGATCCCATCCAGGTCCCATGGTTGATGACGTCGTCGATGAGCAGCGTGGCCAGGCGAAGCATAGTGTTCGCGCTGGATATGGCTCTGTCGCTACGTTCGGAGGATCGGCTGGTAGATGGGTGATGGCGTAGTCCACTTCATGCTGAGCGGACGCCAGTTGTTCCGACGGAAGGGCCACGAACAGGGACAGGCTGTTCGGCAGCAGGCTAATCAGCATCTGGAAGGTTAGCAGTGGTGTAAGCATCTTGGGGCTTGCGATGTCGCGCCTCCACTACGACAAAGACCATGTTGCACGGGCCTGATGGAGGAATTTCAGTCCTAACTTGGAATGCAGTTTTTCCTCCAAAAACTGCATCACCTAGTTTTCCGACTGATTATCGGTGGCGAATGAGGCAGGCCGAAGTGGACAAGAGGAGCGGAGAAAGGGCGAGGGTGAGCGGCGTCGTGCGGATCGGCTGTTCCGTGGTGGATTCGACGCGGGCGGAGATGGAGACCGGTGCGGGGGCGACGAGTAACGCTGACTATGATAAGAGGCCCCAGTGCTAAAATCCCGTTCACGCATGTCGTAACCTCGACGCTCGTCCTGCTGGCGCTTTCGGCAGAAACGAGAGATATGGCAGCGATACCCGCAGTAGTAGCATACTGGGCGGGACGTGCGCCACGGTGGTGAGTAGTAGGCGTTCGGAGCACCTGGAGATATTGCGGTCAGGTGGGCAGGTGAAGGGTCAGGCAGCGCCGAACGGAAGTGGACCGGGGGCGCGGCAGCAATCGACGCGTATGGTAGCGGCAAAGTCGTGTTTACGTCGCCGGGAGGCGCGGCGGCAACTTGGGCGTTGGTTGGGATGGGCCGAGAAGCAGGTGGCTGTACGTGCGCAGGGGAGGTCATGGATGTGAGTTCCTCCCGGATGATGTCGCGCAAGGCCGGTCCAGAAGACTGTGTAGAACACGGTGACGGAGGTGAGAAGCCCATCGACTGTAGTTCTTCCCGTATTATGTCCCTTATGAGGTCACGGAGATGTTTTTGGGACGTAGAGTGGTGTTCACCAATGTCGGGTTGTAGACGAACCGAGTCCAGGGCATCGAGGCGCTGACAAGTCGTGACGACTTCAGCGATGGTAGTTGGGTTCTGTGCAGCGAGGGCATTAAAGGGAACTGCCCCTATGCCCTTCAAAATGTGGCGTACTTTGTCCGATTCGGGCATGGAGGAATTGACACGCCGGCATAGCGCAAGAACATCCTCGATGTACGACGCGTACGACTCGCCGGGATGTTGTTGGCGAGTATCGAGGGTCCTCTTCGCGACGGCGGACCGAACGTCCGGTGTGCCAAAAACATGGCAGAGCTGCCGCTGGAAGGTCGCCCAGTCGGGTAAGTCAACGACGTGGTTGAAGTACCAGGTCTTCGCGACGCCGGTTAGGTAGAAAGGGACGTAACGCAGTTTGGCGGCCTCGTCCCACCGATTAGCGGCACTCACGCGGTCGTAGTCGTCGAGCCAGTCTTCGACGTCTTCTCCACGAAGACCAGCGAAGAGCGGGGGGTCACGGTGGTGGCCTTGTACGACAACATGAGGCTAGGTGTGCGGCGGTGGCGTAGAGACGGCATCAGCGCCGGCAGGCTCGTTCTGCGACATACTGCCGGACCGTTCGGGCAAGCGGCGGCCTGAACGAAGCTCCAGGGGGTAGAACTGGCTGGGAGAGGACCAAGGACCGAAAATCCACCTCCACCACGTATGACGTCTTGGTTGAAGCGACGTTTATTAGACCCAAGGCCTCCGAAGAGAATGGGCCGAACGTGCACACACCCGATGATGAGAATGACACACGGTGATGATGAGGACAGAGAGACAAACGGATGATGATGATTATGATAATGCACAGATGAGAAAGAAGCACATAACTAGTGCCCACAGTATAGCCACCACCGTTCATAACCACAATGCTCTTTGTTAAGCTTTGAGGTGGTAGTATAGCCACCACCTTTTATAACCACATTGTATCACGAGACAGAGGTGTGGGTGTGGTAACGCGCAAGCCATTGGTTGGGCTAACTGTTGCCTTCTTCCTTTTTAGGGGAAGTTGTGTGTACTGGTATTTACCCAATTTCTGTGGCACACGCGTTTATGACGATGATAGTTTTCTGATACGCCGCAGAGATTTCTTTGGCACATACCCGTTCTTTGGGCTAACTGTTGCTGTATTTTTTAGTGGACCAGTGGTCTAATGCGCCCGCGACGCATCAGAGACTTGGTCTTTCTGTTCCGACGTGGGAGCGGCCCGCAACGTGCTAGGGCGCGTTCCGAGGGATTAAAATAAAGTTTATTCATCCGTCATTCAGTGGTGAATAGTGAGATTGACCCAATGTCTGTGGCGCATACCCGTTTATGATGGCCACAATTGTTACCACGAATCCCTGACTTGAAAGGCTCGTCCAAGGACAACTTCGCTGTTAAAAAGAAATTCACTTTTTTTTCGCTACGCGTTAGAGTGGTCTTAGTTGTATTTATCACGTGGTCTTCCTTTTTTTCTGACACTTCTCGCTTTTCACTACCTCACCGAAAAAGTGATGGTTTTTTATTATTACAGTGAAACCTCGGTGATACGAATCTCACGGGACCACCAAAAATATTCGTATCATCCGAAATTCGTATCACCAGAAAGCATGAAAAATCAGCATGCGACAAAAGAAAGCTGGCGTACATTTTCATTTATTGTTTTTCAGGGCCGCAGCAACGTCAGGAAGAACACTGAATGATTGTCAGTTAAGTTTTCAGGTGTCGGCAATCATACCAGCACTCATAAATATACTGCCCGTACGCGCGTATTTAATTAATGAACCAGGTGCGTTGTGACCCACGACAGCAGTAGCCCCTTCCAAACTTTAGTATGCTTTTTTGCATGACACCAGAGTACTGCAGCGAAAGTAACAAAAGCAGCGCTTTGACGCGATGGATCAAGGCCACAAAATTACAGAACCACGGTCCTGTGTTTTGATTTTATTATCGCGGAGGTGATGGTGATGTTTTTTGGGAGATTTACGGCTGTGCCCGCACAAGTGCGACCTCAGCGGTTGCGCATGTTGACGTTGTGGGGCCTGACTACTTCGCCATGACCGTCCTCGCGTTCTTTCGGTCCTCGTCCACCTTCCATAGGATGTATGATGCACGAGGCAGGCACGTGTAAACACAGTACGACAGCCGCCCGCGGCGACGCGTTAGAAAAAAACAAGCATGGCGCTAATGTCCTCTGTAATCTAAACGCGAATGCACACGGAGGCATATAAGAGCCTCAAAGATTCGCGCACACAATCTCGGAGGCCGCGACGCGTCTCTGAAGGTTTATTCTGACCGTAGGAAAAGTGTTTTTCTTACACCCTGATTCTGACGATTTGGAGGTGCGGCGCGCATGCCCACGCTTGCGTTCCCGCGCTCGCACGTGCTTGGCGCGTCTTCCGCGACAGCGCGGACAGCACCTCTTCGCACCTGGGCGGTAGCGTACGTTCGTATGAAACGTCGCTGGGTGAAAATCGGTTCGTAACAACCGTACTCCATTACACTGCAGGCCAATGGGCCTTGGCCGGGACTGACGAAAAATTCGTATCACCCCGAAATTCGTATGAGCTGTGATCGTATCACCGAGGTTGCACTGTATATGGCTGTTATGTCGCTTTTGCATGTATGAACCCAAAACTCAAATATTTAAGGCTAGGTGACGTCAGTTGTGTTTCAACGTATTTCTTGCCGCACTGCTGTACGCACCCCTTTTATGTTTTACATGTTCCTGCTAAGAAAAAAAATTCCAGCATTTCTTTTTGTGGTGTTCGCTACAACAGTTACTGTCTGCTGTCTCTAGGCTCTGCCCTTCCGGGCGAATGAGGTTTTGGCAGGCCAATTTTGTATTGATGCTCTTTCAAGATGTTAATTACATGTTATTATTATTATTATTAACATTAATAATATAATAATAATAATAATAATAATAATAATAATAATAATAATAATAATAATAATAATAATAATAATAATAATAACAACAATAATAATTTTAATAATAATAATAATAATAATTATTATTATTATTATTAGTAGTAGTAGTAGTAGTAGTAGTAGTATACTATTATTATTTCATTCGGTTTGTGACGCCTGTATCACGCTCGACTAAGAAACGAACTGCGTTGCTGCGGTCGTTAATAAAGAATACAGAGGGACGATTTGAAGGCGACGTAGGATCACTGGTCGCCCAGAGTGCACGTTGTGGCCGCTTCCCGCGTGTACGCTGGGTGGAACGCAGTTACGGGCAGCATTTCCGAACCGCCGATGATACCAGCACACATTCTGACCCTGAGGTTGTGATTGCGGCGTGCTTGGCTCACTTAACGTTGGTGCCCTTCTGCAGGTGCACGACGCTGATAGCGTGTCAGTGAGTGGAGAAATCTCTCCACACATTTCTTTAGGTTCATCTCGAGGTGGTTGTGCTTTTACGGCAGCCAGTGATGTGGGCGGGGTGACCGCTACCAGCCGGTCGCCAAGTTCGGAGATCGCGGGCAGATCATTTTGCTCTGACGCAGCGACGACCATGCGGAAATTTAAGGGATACCTTTTGCGAAAAAGTTTTAGGAGGAACGCTCCGTCTAGAGTGGTGGTTGTTTCGGCGAGCAACTGCTGCATGTGCCGCAAAAGCTGACTAGCTGTACGGTCGGCGAGGTTGGAAGCAACTTCTGCAATCGATGTGGTTCGGGGGGCGTAACTGGCAGACGAGGGATCTTTTCAGCGTTGCATATGCATTTTCGGCAGGCGGTGCGAGCAGAAGATCCCGCATTTCACTGACTGTGGCTGGCGGGAGACTGACTGCGTATTCGTATTCTGTGAGGTCTGCTGTGCTGCATCGGGCTGCAAACTGTGATTCGACTTGGTTGAACCAGAGTGTGGGGTCGGCAGTCCAAAAGGGAAGCAGCCCACCGTCGACTGAGGAGGCTGTCGGGGAGGCGTCTGTCGTAGACTTCGAAGTCATGGTGACGTCGGCGTACCACCCTGGTGTCTTCCACGCAAGGTTGAAGCCATGCGAGTGAACAACACGCGTCCCAAACAGCAAATGAACTTTCAGTACCTGATATCGAGGATCGCTCTTGGTACTACCCTCCGAGCCCGCTTTGGGTCGCCGTGCGGTGCCACGAAAGACGTGCAGAGCGAAGCTTTTTAAAGCTAGAGTTACTGTATATGCTACCTTTAGTTAGCAGAGTTGCGCATAGGTCTGGCTAGCAACAACAGATATGCGGCGAAGATGCACTGATTTTTTGCAAGCGACATGCCTACCGGGTCACCGATCCATATGTTTGGCTTGTCGAAGACCGCTGATTACTGTAAATGACTAGTGTCACTCCAGTTCTCTGCAGCGGTGCCATCGAGCAGTACAAGAATTGGCCTGAGCATCAGCTTTTCCGGAACGCATGGTTGCTAGCGGCGTTTGGAAGATGGATGCGCTACCCTAGCTGCTACTAAAGGTAGCATATACAGTAACTCTATTTGAAGCGTATTCTTTGCACCGTGAACAAGCCGCTGCCACGCTGACGAACCTCCGAGATGTGCGTACCACCAAGGGTGTATATAAATAGATCGCGTTAGTAGGATGGACCCCCCGAGCAAGAATTCTTGAGGAGGCGAAACTGCGCTCGTTCGGGCGTCCAGAATCGGGCACAGCGCTGACGCGCCCTCGGTTGTGAGAGTCCCCTAGCGGAGAAGGAAAAATGCGCGCGCTCTCTGGCGAAGCTCGTCGGCTCAAGGCCATTCGACGCCGATTCGCCGTTCGCGCCCGAATGGATGTGTTTTTGTGCGTGCTCGACGGCTCCAAATTCAGAAGAGAACGAGGATAAGAGAGGATAACGATGAGTTGCTGTTTCAGAGCCAGTGCGGCATTTCCGTTGAATCTGTTCTAGAGCTCATTCAGGCGTACCTGAATTCAATCATTGTATCTTGGAAGGGAAATAATTTTGTTCAAAAATCTGGCATCTGCATAGGGTCATGTGTAGCAGCTGTAATTTGGGGTTTGTCGATAGGCAGCTGCAAAAGCATTTGAATGGGTTAGCAGCCCATGTTTTTCGTTACGTCGATGACTTCTTGTTTTTCTAGACACTAACCTTTGCTCTGTACTGGTTGTTAATACTATGAAGGTTTTAAGGAATATTGAATGGGTCTGCATTTCACTTTGGAGCTGCCAAAAAACGATGAGCTACAGTTCTTCTATTTAAGGCTGGCCTTTGTCAGGGATCACGTTTATTGGCAATACCAAACGAGATCCATTAGGCCAACCTTAATTTTTGATTCAGGCCACTCAAAAACTGTAAAAAGAAGCATCGCGTCAACTGTGCTGGGTGCCGCTCTTCAGAAGTCATGCAAGCACCTCGTGGCGCGTGCGTTTGATATCCAGGTCGCTCGTCTTACAAACTCTGGCTTTCCGAGTGACGTGATTTGTTCCGTCTCGGAAAAACTGATAAGTAAGAAGTTGAAGTAGCCTCATCATCGTGATTCCAGTACCCCGGAAGTTAGCAAGAAAAAGAGGCATGCTGTCATGCCTTACCTACACAGAACCGCGCATGGTTTGAAAAAAAAAAAAACGCTGTGTGCGGTATGGCGTAAGCGTGTTGTTTTAAATGTAAATATTTCGACAGAAATCTGTCTGGCCGCCTGCTACCGCGGCCGAAGGATCGACCCCCGAGGGAACAACACCAGGGCGTAGTTTACAGGGTGCCGTGTTCACAATGCCCAGCTAGCTACATTGGCGAGAGCAAGTGCTTCCCAGCAAGAATGCGCCAACATAAGAACGACGTCAGGAAGATGGAAATGCAACGCAACGCTCTTGCAGAGCACTGTGAAAAACACGACCATAAGATCGACTTCGACGGCGCTTCTGTTCTGGAAACAGTAAGGAATCTGGGAAGGAGGCTCTTGCTCGAGTCGTGGCACATTCAAAACACGCCGGCAAATGTGAACCGGTCCATGGGAACAATGCCCTCGGTTTACGTTCACGGCCTCCGAAACGTGAGGGAAAGGGAAATCCGGAGCCGCGGTGGAACAAGTCGGGGAGAAGCTTCCATGACCAAACCAGTCAACCCCTGAGGAAGGGACCGAATCGGTCCCGAAACGTCGGGCTCTCTTAAACGTGGCTGGAGCCATATTAACCTACTAAAAACGTGTTGTTTTCAGCGCGTAATAAAGTAGGTAATGTGTGCGCTTGGGTAGATAGAGCGTTGTGTCAGAGGCCAGGGAAAGGGAACAAGTGTGTCACCAATCATGTTCACATATATGTGCCTTGTGCTACTGGCGTGGTTAACGCCATTCCTCTCTCTTGTGGCACTCAATACGTGGCCCAAACGGGGCGTTGCCTAAACGTACGCCAACGTGAGCATGAGTTGACGCTTTCAGGTGCCGTTGTCACGCAGCATTTGGCATGCCATTGTAGATCATGCGGATGTGTGCCCCACATGGAGAAAACCACTATCAAATATAGACATGTCGATCAACGCACGCGTGAAATAGCCGAAGCCTTTTTTTATCAGATGCAACAACAAGAGCATGAGTCATCCTTCAATCATTCTTCTAGACGAAAAATACAAGTATCTGTTAGACAAGACATGATTAACTGTTGTGTTGTTACACCTGTGCTCGGTCTTGATGACGCATTGATCTGTATATATGTTCCTTGTTTTTTCAAAAATACATTTAGTTCTGAGTTCAGTGCTGTGTTCTTTTCTTCTTTCTGTCCGTGTTTAACCCGTTGCGCTGTCAATTATTTTACGATGAACATCCACCAGCTAGCCCAAATCGCGATTCTGCTATCTTTCAATGCCTGGGGGAAGAGCGGAGCGCAATGGGAACCGAGCGTCGGCGTTAGTGCGGCTTTTAGCCGCCGGGCGCCGCCACCGTAGTAGACCCGCCGTCGCCTCGTCGCTCGCGGAAACGAATGCGGTGGCTGCATTCGAAGCTGGGTGTGTCCAGATAAGATCGAACACGAGGTCCCGGTCACCATTCCCGATTTTGATGAAATTTACTGTAGATCTAGGCATTACACCCAGAACAATGGATTCGCAGTTAGTTTTGCGAAAAAAAAATTTGTTTGCCTGAAAAAAAATATACAAATTTTGGCCGCAAAAAACGCTTTTTTCGCCAATTTCGCGATTTCTGAATTTTGAGCGCACCTAGGGAAAAAACGGTGCACTTCTTCATCACAATATTTATTCCCCTTACAGAACAAGTGAAATACAATCTTATGAGTCTATTATTTCCCTTGCTTGTCGAAGCACTTTTAACGAAAAAAATCACAAACTTGGCAAATTGCACAAAATACCTGTATTTCAGGAATTTATTGCTGCAAGCAAGTTAAAGTGAGGATGATAAAAATCGGTACATATTAACTTTGATACTTTCGCTCTCTTTTAAAATAATTAGCGTGGTTTTATCGCGCTCCGTTTTACTCGATAAGTGGGCTAAAATGTAAGTGATTTACCAAAAACGCCGAACTTTGAAAATGATTTTCTCAAAAAGGCCATTTTTAATTTTTTTTTAAATCCCTCTGATTGAAGTCAAGGACGTCGTCCACCATTCTACAGAAAAAAACGTTGCATTATTTTGGTTGCTAACAAGTTATAGCGCATCAAATGTGACCATGCCAGCCTAGCGGCCGCGTCGTTCTTTATGTGCTGAAACTCGGATAAAAGTTGTTAAAAATACTTGTACATGACATAATTACAAATCAGCAGCTCCACAACAACAAATGCGCAGCCAGGTGTCATGGTTCAGCAAGCTTTGTCTTGCGATCAGCCGCTTGACAAACCCGCAGCAGCGGCCGCTCGATGCTGCGGGCACTCAGATTACATGAGTGCCGCTTCGACTACGGATGAGCTCCGCTTGCGCGCCAAACTACGCTCAGAGGACAAACGAGAGAAGGAATGCATCACTGTGAAAGTTAAAGGCCGTTAAGTGCCAACAAATGTCATAATATGCAACGAAAACTCTGCCGGCAATTTCCCAGTGAGCGCCTTCAATACAGCACGCATGTATTTTTTTCCCTGCTGTTATGCCCGAAGCCGCAAAATATCGTGATAAACGCTCGACTTGCGTTGAATATTCTATCTGTGGACGCACAACAATACAGTATTGTAAAAGCGGTTCTTTAATGAAGCACATGACTTGGGCACACTTCTTTTCACAGCCGGCTGACACAAGTGTTCTGGCACGAGATGAACAACTGCAGTTTGAGTTGTTCGACCATCGGAAGCACGTATGAAAACTTTGTTTAGATGTCAATGGCTTTCTCTTGTGTCATATGTTGCTCATAGAATGAACCTAATTATCTTTAGGCCATCAGAAGAGAGAAAGCAACACATGAGCGCACTACTGGAGGCGCTCACTGGGAAACTGCCGGCAGAGCTTTTGTTGCATACTATGACATTTGTTGGCACTTAACGGCCTTTAACTTTTACACTGATGCATTCCTTATCTCATTCGTCCTCTTAGCGTAGTTTTCACGCGAAAGCGGAGCTCATCCGCAGTCGAAGCGGCACTCACGTAATGTGAGTGCCCGCAGCATCGAGTGGCCGCTGCTGCGGGTTTGTCAAGCGGCTGATCGCAAGGCAAAGCTCGCTGAACCATGACACCTGGCTGCGCATTTGTTGGTGTGGTGCTGCTGATTTGTAATCATGTCATGTACAAGTATTTTTAACAACTTTTATCCGAGTTTCAGCACATAAAGAATGACGCGGCCGCTAGGCTGGCATGGTCACATTTGACGCGCTATAACTTGTTAGCAACCAAAATAATGCAACGTTTTTTTCTGTAGAATGGTAGACGACGTCCTTGACTTCAATCAGAGGGATTTAAAAAAAAAATTAAAAATGGCCTTTTTGAGAAAATCATTTTCAAAGTTCGGCGTTTTTGGTAAATCACTTACATTTTAGCCCACTTATCGAGTAAAACGGAGCGCGATAAAACCACGCGAATTATTTTAAAAGAGAGCGAAAGTATCAAAGTTAATATGTACCGATTTTTATCATCCTCACTTTAACTTGCTTGCAGCAATAAATTCCTGAAATACAGGTATTTTGTGCAATTTGCCAAGTTTGTGATTTTTTTCGTTAAAAGTGCTTCGACAAGCAAGGGAAATAATAGACTCATAAGATTGTATTTCACTTGTTCTGTAAGGGGAATAAATATTGTGATGAAGAAGTGCACCGTTTTTTCCCTAGGTGCGCTCAAAATTCAGAAATCGCGAAATTGGCGAAAAAGCGTTTTTTGCGGCCAAAATTTGTATTTTTTTTTTCAGGCGAACAAAATTTTTTTTCGCAAAACTAACTGCGAATCCATTGTTCTGGGTGTAATGCCTAGACCTACAGTAAATTTCATCAAAATCGGGAATGGTGACCGGGACCTCGTGTTCGATCTTATCTGGACACACCCAGCTGCTATACGGTTCAGTTTTCGGCTGTATTCGAGTTGGTTAAAGTATATTGAAAACGTGTAAACGGGAATCATGAAGCACTTGTCGTTCTGGGCAACCAGCCCTTTTCGAAGGCATGTGTCCTTCGCGGCTATTTCATCGAGACACTTGCGCGTCGTCTGATAACCCGATACCAGAGAGCAAATGCCAGTGATGCGCGGAAAATTGTTTTGTCATGTTACGTTTGCTTGACTGACAGTCGGTTTTTGACTGTTTGAAATTCGATTTTCGAAAGCAGCATTTGCCAAGAGATAATACTGAAAGCTTGGGTGCTTAAAGTTCCCCGATGCGTGCTACCGTATACTGGTGTAGCACACTATACGGTAGCCTGGAGTTCATGCGGTAAATAGCACGAAATGTCACTAGACTGCTTCGAGGGATATACGTGATCGCCCGTTCCCTTCGTAAAGCTTTTGAGAATTACATTTGTCGCCACCGCGGGGAAGCAACAGCTGGTGCCAGAAAAAGAGGAACTATGCCAAGTGATTCCACCATTTCAGAGTTTAAACTAGTCAAATCGTGGTGCTACGAAAAAAAAAAACTCCTAAATATGCCGCGCGCTTCCTGCAACACTGACCGATGTGTGTGAACAGACGCTGTCGTTCAAGTATAAAGTCGTAGTGCCGACTCGGAACTTGAGCTGTGAGAGGCGTGAAAAATGGCGCGGCCTGTTGTCAGTTGCTTGAGCTCGTCCTTGTATTTGTCGACGGATCATCGTAGCCTCATTACCTGGCTCCTCAGGTATCTCTCTTTTCTCTTCCATTTGGCCTTTTCGGAGTGAGCAAAGTAGAGGCCGAATGGCTGTGGACCTGGGCGCTTTTGTCGCATGGAGCAGCCTGCTCAGTTTTGTGCACTCATTTATTGTGGCACTGTACATGAAGATTGTCGGATGTTTCGCCGGTAGCGCATGTGGTGTCCATGGGCTCCGATTCTTCAGCTTCGGGACCTAATGTCGGCGCTGCATGCGCATGGCGGCGATCGCGAGGCAGCGTTGCTACTGGTACTACATGCATTCGTTGACTCTTCGGACGCAACACGGTCACGTTTTGGGATACTTGCCATGCTTGGTTCAGTTGTTACCTTGGGCTGCAAACGTGAAGCGTAGTCTACAAAGAATGACGCTACTGCATCCTTCATAAGCCGCCGCTTCTTATATTCTATGAAATCTTCGGGTCTTAAATGACAGCTGCATATTCTGTGTAGTTTGAAGATGCAGTAGGAGACCAATTATCACGCCTAATTACTGGAAGCCACCTTTTCCAAACACCAGCGGCAGCTGGAATTTCATGGAACGACAGCCGAACAGTGTATTAAGGCGAAAGCCTTACATGCCTCATCGCACGCGAAAAGTGACCGTCGGCGGCGTCAGTACGAGTGATGCAACAAATATTTACGCGATGACGTCATCATATTGCCACGCCTACTTCTTGTCTTGTTTTGATATATTCGGGTTTGACCGGCAGGGACGGTTATGAACGCTCGACGCTGTCCGCGAAACAGTGTTCGAGAAGCTTCGCGATTGTAGTAGATCGTCTTGTTAAGATTGCGCCTCGCACGCGAATGTTCCAGCTTTGTCTAGAGATAACGCCCCCAGCAGCGATATTGCGGGAAAGTTCGATAGCGCCTGTATAAAAGCCGACGCGCTTAACCGCTTGTCATTTGATCGACGGTCGACGCTCTGTTCGCCGCTATCAGTGTATTGCTGTAGTTTGACTTTCAGTTTCTCGGCCACAAGTTCGGCCAAATAAACAGTTTCATCTCGGACGTGCTGACTGTTGTCTTCGTCGACGCCACGACCACGTGACATCTGGTGAAGGTGCTGCTTCTTCCATGATCCGGACGCCCCCGCGAAGCGCTGACCCAAGCCCAAGCCGCGAGGAGGACGACAGCAAAGAAAACCCGGATCGTCGAACAAGCCGCAGGCAGAAGGGACTGCAGCCAGAGTACGGGCTCCTTCCCGAAAACACCAGGCAGCCCCAGGTCCCAACACCGACCGCAGCGACGATGACCGACCCCGTGCAGCTTGCGCCGATCCTACTCCGGCAGCCCAAGGAGCCGCCAACCTTCCGCGGGTCGTCATTCGAAGACCCGGAAACCTGGCTCGAGACTTTCGAAAGGGTCTCAACATTCAACAACTGGGACTCCGAGGACAAGCTGCGCCACGTTTACTTTTACCTTGAAGACGCAGCAAGGACCTGGTTCGAGAATTGGGAGTCCACTCTTCGAACTTGGGACGCCTTTCGCAGCGCTTTCCTGCAGACGTTTGCAAGCGTCGTCAGAAAAGAAAGGGCCGCAGCCTTGCTAGAGACGCGGGTCCAACTTCCAAATGAAAGCGTTGCCATATTTGGAGAGGAAATGACCAGACTGTTCCGTCACGCTGACCCAGCCATGCCCGAGGACAAGAAAGTCAGGTTGCTCGTGCGAGGGGTAAAGCAAGAGCTCTTCGCTGGGCTGATGCGGAACCCACCCTCGACAATTCAAGAATTCATCTCTGAGGCGACGACGATTGAGAAGACGCTGGAAATGCGCAACCACCAGTATAATCGCCGATCAATTCAAGACAGCCCAGCTGTTCATGCCGTCGGCTCCGACGACCTGCGTGAAACGATCCGAGCGATCGTGCGGGAAGAACTGCGCAAGCTGTTACCCTTACCACAGCCTGAAGTTGCCTCGATCGCTGACATCGTCCGAGAGGAAATCCAGCAGTCTCTGGTCACCCCCGACTCAGCGCATCCGTAGCTGCAAGCAGTGAGCTATGCTGCTGCAGCCCGACGCAACGCGCCCCCCTCCTCGCCCACGTCAAGACGCCGCGCCGCCCCAGCAGTTCCGCCGCCGCCACCGACGTCATACCGCCCGCCAGCCGGTCAGCTATACACGCCGAGGAAGACCGACGTTTGGCGCACCCCGACCACCGCCCACTCTGCTACCATTGCGGGGAGGCTGGCCACACTTACCGCCGCTGCCAGTACCGACAGATGGGACTGCGTGGGTTCGCCATCGACGCGCCGCGTCCACAGCGAGGGGAAACACCACGCGACATTGCCGACTACCTCGCGGAACGCAATGGACGCCCCGACAACCCTCTCGTTCGCCGTCGCCAGGCCGCTACGCCTCTCCCCAACGCCGACCATACACTAGCCCAACGCCTGGCCGGTCACCTAGCCCGTACCCGGAAAACTAAGGGCAGCAACCGATGGAAGTGCGGTTGCTGTACGACGAAATACCGAAGGTCCTCCGCCGCAGACGACAACGCGGCAATGAAATCTAAAGAACACGCCGCAAGCCGAACGAAGCCCTGACGTCGAAACTTCACGGCCTGAAGAAGACCTGACGATGCAACGTCGAAGCAGCGGGACCAACCGACGTAGCCGTGATCCGACATCTCGACCAAACCGAAACGGTAGGCGACCAACTAGTGACCTCGACGTTCTCATCGACGGCCACAACATCACCGCTCTCGTCGATACTGGAGCCTACTATTCTGTCATCAGTGGACCGTTGGCGTCGAAGTTGAAGAAAGTCAAGACCGCCTGGGAAGGCCACAAAATCCGGACAGCTGGAGGTCACCTAGTAACGCATGCAGGAATCTGCACAGCGAGGGTATCCATTAACAACCTGATTTATCCCGCAAGCTTCGAAGTCCTACAGCATTGCTCCCGAGATGTCATCCTTGGTATAGACTTCCTAGGCCTTCATGGTGCAGTAGTCGACCTCAGATCCAAGTCGATAAAACTATCCACAGAAAGAGCGTTACCGCCGTACACGCCGCCAGGGAAGCACACCTTGAAAAGGTGTGCTGGAAGACCAGGTCACCATTCCGCCTCGCTCCAGCGTCATCGTTTCCGTCGGCGCTCAGAAAGTAGCAGACCTGGAAGGCGTCGTTGAAGGCGACCAGCACCAGTTGAATAACCGCGAGATTTGCGTCGCAAGAGGAATAGCAGAGTTGCGGGGAGGGAAAGCAACAGTGATGCTCACAAATTTCAGCAACGAGTATAAGCACCTAAACAAAGGCACGACGGTCGCCTACATGGGCGTCAACCGTGGTGTTAGTGAAGAAAACGGACGGAACCCTACGCTTCTGCGCCGATTATCGCCGCCTGAACAAAATCACGAAGAAGGACGTGTACCCTCTCCTACACATAGACGACACCCTGGATCGACTCTACAACGCGAGGTACTTTTCGTCCATGGACCTCAAGACCGGCTATTGGCAAATCGAAGTCGACGAGAGAGACCGAGAGAAGACTGCCTTTATAACACCAGACGGCCTCTTCGAGTTCAAGATTATGCCCTTTGGTCTTTGCTCGGCACCTGCAACGTTCCAGTGCGTTATGGACACCGTGCTGGCTGGATTGAAGTGGCAGACTTGCCTTGTGTACTTGGACAACGTTATTGTATTTGTCGCAAGCTTCGGCGAACACCTCCGGCGCCTTGACGCTGTACTACAAGCAATAAAGACCTCTGGCCTCACCTTGAAGCCTCAAAAGTGCCGTTTTGCATACGAGGAGCTACTGTTTTTGGGTCACGTGATCAGCAAGCGTGGTGTTCGCCCAGACCCGCGGAAAACAGCTGCCATCGCTGCCTTCCCGCCTCCCACCGACACGAAAGCCGTGCGCCTACTACAGGCGCTTGGTCAATGAATTTTCACAAATCGCCGAACCGCTAACTCACCTCACAAAGACAGACGTGCCATTCAAGTGGGAAACGACGCAAATCGAAGCATTTGAAGAACTGAAACGACGCCTTTAAATGCCTCCAATACTAGCGCATTTCGACGAATACGCCGATACGGGAATCCACACCGACGCAAGCAGCGTAGGACTCGGCGCCGTCCTTGTGCAGAAGACTGACGGGTAGGAAAGGGTCATGAGTTATGCTAGCCGGTCGCTATCAAAGGCAGAAACGAACTATTCCACAACAGAAAAGGAGTGCCTAGCGATCATCTGGGCTGCATCCAAGTTTCGCCCCTACCTCTACGGCAGGCCCTTCAAAGTTGTGAGCCACCACCACGCATTGTGTTGGCTAGCTAACTTGAAGGACCCTGCAGGTCGCCTCGCACGGTGGAGCCTACGACTTCAAGAATTCGACATTACCGTCGTTTACAAGTCCGGAAGAAAACACTCCGACGCTGACTGCCTGTCTCGCGCCCCCGTCGACCCACCGCCGCAGGACGACAAGGAGGACGACTCCTTCTTGGGAACCATAAGTGCCGATGACATCGCCGAACGACAGGGAGCGGATCCAGAACTCAGGGCCTTTGTGGAATATCTCGAGGGCAGGACCACCGTTGTTCCGAAGGTATGCACGCGGGGACTGAGGTCGTTTTTCTTGCGCAATGGTCTTCTCCTAAAGAAGAACTTCTCACCGCTTCGAGCCGATTGTCTTCTCGTGGTATCCTCGACATTGCGGCCAGATGTCCTTCAGGCTCTGCACGCGCCGCCGTGGTAGCGAAGTTCTTCGTTGAAAACATCGTCCTGCGTCATGGCGCCCCAGAGGTCCTCATCACCGACAAAGGCACGGCGTTTACTGCTGACCTAACGCAGGTAATACTGAGATACAGCCAAACAAGCCACCGCCGGACCACAGCGTACCACCCACAGACAAATGGCCTCACCGAGCGGCTAAACAAGATCATCGCCGACATGTTGGCCATGTATGTCGACGTCGAACACAAGACGTGCGATGCCATCCTTCCGTATGTGACCTTCGCATACAACACGGCCGTTCAAGAAACGACGCAGATGACGCCGTACAAGTTGGTCTACGGAAGGAGCCCGGCAACGGCGCTCGACGCCATGCTACTCAACGCCACCGATGAAGAAAATCTCGACGCCACCGCTTACTTACAGCGTGCCGAAGAAGCACGACAGCTCGCCCGCCTACGGATCAAGAACCAGCAGACGACTGACAGCCGCCGCTACAACCTTCGACGACGCCACGTGGAATACCAACCCGGTGACAGTGTATGGGTATAGACGCCAATACGCCGACGGGGACTTGGTGAGAAGATTCTTCGACGATATTTTGGACCGTACAGGGTACTTTGACGCCTCGGCCACTCGACTACGAGGTTGTCCCTGACGGCATTTCGAACTCTCACCGACGCCGTGCGCAACCTGAAGTCGTCCATGTCGTGCGACTCAAGCCATATTACACGCGTTAGTCAATCTGAGGACTTTACTTTTGCTTTATTATTGTACTTTCTTGCTTATTGTTAGTTATTGTTGCATGCATTGGTCACCCCGCAGTGTTCTGTTTTGCGCATTGGGACGATGCTTTTTTCAGAGGGGAGCATTGCCACGTGCATTTCCTATGATCACTTTTTCTGCATTCGGTTTTCCGCCCACAAAGACTCAGTAACGCTCAGTGCAAACCGCACCTTATTGTTCGAGAAGCTTCGCGATTATTGTAGATCGTTTTGTTAAGATTGCGCGCAAGGCGAGAACACTCGAGCTTATTCTAGAGATTACGCGACAGCCAGAGATAACGCTGGAATATTCGATGGCACATGTATAAATGCCGACACGGTTCACCGCTTGTCAGTTGATCGACGGTCGACGCTCTGTTCGCCGCTATCAGTGTATTGCTGTAGTTTGACTTTCAGTTTCCCGGCCACAAGTTCGGCCAAATGAAAAGTTTCATCTTGACCTCGCCAGCTGCTGTCTTCGTGGACGTCACGACCCCATGACAATATGACGTTACAGATCATAAAATTTTGTGATATTATCGTGTCATCACATAACGTGAGATCGTCATATTACATCTTCGCTTGGTCAAAATGGGCCGAGCACGGAGGCAGTGCATGCCTCCGCTGATGTGCAGGAAGCTTGCACTGCCTCCGGTCCTTGAGGCTGTAAGAAAACCACTTTAGGCGCAGAAATACCTCGGAGGGAGGCAGGGATGTTGAATACACTGACTGGAAGAAAAATAAGACGATGGCTTTCGCCTTTCAGTCGTCTTAGGTGAATGCATAAGGGACCCTGTGAGATCTTTTCTTTCGTTATCAATAAAGGGAAAGAGAGAAAAGACAATCGTGATTTCTTTCAGTTCCATTGGCATAGTGGAACACAACAGTATGACATACTAAGGCATTGGCGTGGTTGCAATAGCCTGTAATAGAACATAAAACGCGAATACTATGAAACTCGAGTACTAGTATCGAACCTGCAGCACGGCCTGACAGACTGCCTGCGGAATACGCACAGCGGGGATGGGAAGACACGCGAACATGCGGCATCTGCATTCTTTGCTGTTTCGCATTTATTTCCAAGTGGTTATAGCCTGGATGATTGATGAAAACATGACGTCATCCATGACACAATCAAAGACCATCTAGTATCTTTTTATTGCTACCACGGTTAGAACGTGATGAAAAGAGCGCACTGCTATATATGTTTGCGTTTCTTTCCATTCCCCCTGTACCTGTGAAAGCCTGCACGAAGCACAAATGCAATTAAACTCGGATGTAAACACGAATTCGTAAGCTCCATAATACGCGCGGCCGTTCAGCGCCACCTTCCCGTAGTCTTAAAGTCCCTCTATCTTTCAAAAGTAGCGAAAGGTCTTGATCCAGCCGCCGCGCCCTGCGATAGGCCGGTTGGCGACACGTGACCTTTCCGCCTTCGCCCCCCCCCCCCCCCGAGGGTCCAGCGGCGGCAGCGCTGTACCGGTGAAAGGTACGGATCACTGTTTTCAAGCATGGAGTTGGACGATTTTAGCGAGTAGAGAGTGCTTCACGCGCCTCTGTCGCACTGTTGTTGCAAACTAGAAGCGTTTATGTACCTGAAGTTGAGTAGACGCAGAGATTCTGCGTTTGAATCAAATGTTTGGAGCGTGACGTGCTAGTATGGCGGGTTTCTATGCCTTCGGTTGCCTCACCGCGCGGAGGACGGAGAAAATTCTTTTTTTTTTTCGTTTCTCGCGGTGACAATATTATATGCTGAAGGTAGGTATGGCCCCACAAAATCAGTCGTAAGATATTTGTGCCCACAGAATACACCCGGCTATACGAAGTAAGTGATTTTGTAATGTTTATAACTTCAAGCAGCCTTACGCCTGGCCGGCGTGCTTTCGTTCGTGCAATTTATTTGAAATTACATTGGGTAACATTGCAACATACCTTAATTTATATCTGCGGGACACGGAGGTGGCGGGGTAGTAAAAGGTGCGGCGGCTTTGGATTAATGCACGTCTTTGAAAACAGTTAAACATTAAAATGGGCGAGACACTAGTGGGCAAGCTTCATTTCCTAAATCTTGAAAGGTACTCTGGTTGATGATATTTCAAAAATGCCGTGTAACTGCATTTGTGGATTAGCTTTGCTTCTCCTAAGTAAACCTATTAGAGTACTTCATTCAGTTCAGTACAGAACTGAATGCATGCGCTCTACCGGATTAGATTGTGGGTGATGGATCGAGCTGTGCACCACCTTGATTCCGCATTTATCCAAAAAGGTAGAGGTAAGGCAGCTGGTGAAGACGCTGCCATTGTCGCATTGCATTTCAGAAGGAAATCCGACACGCGCGAATATCGAGAGCACAGCGTCCACGACGTGAGGAGAATTGAGCTCCCTAAGGGGTAGCGCTTCTGGAAATTTCGTTGCCACACAGAGGGCGGTCAGGATGTATCGACAACCTTGCCTTGACTCCGGCAAGGGCCCAACAATGTCGATTACTAGGTGCCGAAAAGGTTCTGTTATAACTGGCACAAGCTTCATGGGTGTCTTCCACTTGTCCGTAGATTTCCCCACCCTCTGACAATTGTCGCAAGAGCACACAGTCTTCGGTATCTTTCCAGCATTTCGGCCAGTAAAACTCAAAGGAAATCCTAGCCTTCGTCTTTTTCAACCCGAGATGCCCTGCCCACGCGTTTTCGTGTGCAAGTTCCAATAGCTGGCGACGATAATTTTGCGGTATTAAGAGTTGCTCATACTTGCAACCTTGTACATCTGTGTAGCTACGATACAATAGCCCAGATTTCTCGTAAAAAGAACCATTCTTTTTTTTACTCCCAATTTTACGTCTTCCATTAGCGCTTTTATCGAGATGTCTTCACGCTGCTCTCGAATGAGCGTCGCTCGGTCAACCCTCGACAGCTCACACCAACTTTCAGCTACAGGCTTGAGCATATTGCCCGCCTCGCCCTACGGCGCCCCTTCGGTTTCTCCGCCGACGCAGACGACGCTACCCGCTTCAGCTGCAGGCGGCTCGAGTAACTCACCCCGAAAGTTTTCTGTCCGAGGCTCGCTCGACTCGCTGCCAAGGTCACGCAGCTCGGCCGCTTTTGCAGGTGGCGTTGTACTACATGGAACGAGATAAAGTTCCTGTGAGAGCTTCCGCGCTTGCGATCGCATGAGGGTCATGTACGCAACGCTGGAAAAGAACGATTTACCCCGTTCTTTAAGAAGCTGCTCCAAGTTGTTCGAAAAAAGATAAGGAAAACAATCTGGAAGAGCGCCAGACACAGCCGCTTCGGTGTAAAGCTTACCGAAAGAGCCTTCAATGATCACCGTAGCGATCGGTAAGCAAGTGCTCTGCTCCTCGGCGACTTGCCTGATCCGTGCGCATTCTCCTGTCAAGTCTTTCGGAGACAGAAACGAAGGATGGACAACGTCCATAGTTGCCGCTGAGTCTCGAAGTTGGTTGGTTGGTTGGTCCTCAGCTACTTGGCGCAACCTCTCGAAGTGTTCGACAGGTTTTCCCATTCGTTTTCCCATTCAACTTCAACTTCAACTTTTTATTCTTCTCGTTACAGACTAGAAACGTCCTCCAGGGCTAAAAGCTGCTGTGAGCAGCTTGACTGGAACCAGAAGGCACTGTACATGACAGCGCGATAACAGTAAACGTTTCGGTGCAAAACTAAAACGAAAATTTGACACTTAGGTACATACTTTACGACAGGATGTTTAACATTCAACAAGATACATTGTTGTGCAAATAGAGAGGCAATAAAACAAAACATGGTCATTTCATATGCATCATTATACAATAATATATATGCTTACATGTTAAGAAAATACATCTTCAATTCCTTGCGAGATAGATTAGTAGCGTTCACACGATTATTTAGAGTTTTCGGCAAATTGTGTTTCATGAATTGCAACTTATATTCGGTGCGAAAGCGTGGTACATATCAAGGTTCAGGGTATCTGAGGTGCACAGGTATCTCATGGTGTTGCAAGCTCGCTATGAATGAAGGAAAATCGCTATATTCTTTTTTTGCAAAATAAAATACTTGTAAAACACGGTATTCGTAGTATCGATCTGCCCATATGATTTGGTATTTTGTGACAATGTTTTTGTTGTTGATCGGGGTTCGATATTAGCAATGTGCAGGAGAAGCGCCTTCTGTATTGTAATAATTTTATTTATTTTGGTTCGCGTTGTAGTCGCCCATACTAAACTGCAATAATTAAACTGCGAGGTGAATAATGCGTCATAAATGTGTAGCTTGACTCTTATCGGCATGAAAGCTCTACAGCGTGATAATACACTGGCAACAGCAGAAAACTTGTTCTGAAGGTTATCACAATGAGCATGCGAACTCAAATTACATGAAAATATTACCCCAAGGATTTTGTGTTCATTAGCTAGTTCTATATTTTGACGTGAATAAGTGATTGAGTACTCGGACTGAAAAGGATTATTGCTGGCTCTAAATAGAATGGCTTTGGTTTTGGGGTGGTTAATTCTAATTACATTTAAAAGTGACCAATCAGATAGTTTCACTAAGAATGCATTACATCTGATAATTAGTGCGTTTGCGTCCTTTCCATTAAAGAGTATGGTGCTATCATCCGCATATACAGGGTGTTTCAGCTAAAAAGTACCAAGTATTAAAAAGTTAAACATAGGTGCTACGAATCTCCAATTAGTGCAGTATTGTTCTGAGCCATGTAGAGCACGTCAGAATAGTTTTTCCAATCCGCCAAGCTCGGTAATTAACAAAGATTGCTTAATGAACTTTTTAAATAGTTACTCTAGAGAAAAGTTTTCACTACAAAAGTTGTAGCGCTTGTTCAGAAACATCCCATTTTTTAATCTATGCTAAGATAACTCCCTTGCTTAATTTTTTCCGGCCTTTCTTTAAAGCGCGCGAATTTTAAAAAATAGCACGTGACTGCTGCCTAACGTGCGGCGCTTTTAGTGCCCTCAAATGTACGTTGAACGAATTATCAAAGGCTGCTCCGCGCACGAAGGTCAATTGGGCAGGCTGCCGGTGACTGCGATGGACGCTAAATGAAGATAGCGGTGTGCCATCCAAAAAAAAAAAATCTACGAAAGAGCGGCCGTCACGTGTGAGTGCATCTTTTATCTCGGTCCTGCACCACGCTGTCACCCTCGCCTCTTCCAATGTGTTTCTTCATTGGTGCGAAAACAAAATGCCTACCCTACATCAAATGCTACCTACGGTCTCATGTAGCATTTGCTCTGTGGCTGCCGCTTTTTTTGTTGAAGAATTTGTATTTGTTGTTGTTGAAACGGTATGCTCATTTTGTCGCTTAAAATCCATCGCAGTGACCGATAACCTGTTACACCGATCTTCGTGCACGAATCAGCCTTTGATAATTCGTTCAACCTACATTTGAGGGCACTGAAAGCGCCGCGCGTTTGGCGGCAGTCACGTGGTATTTTTTTAAAATTCGCATGCTTTAAAGAAAGGCCGGAAAAAAATTAAGCAGGGGAGTTATCTTAGCACAGATTGAAAAATTTAATGTTTCTGAACAAGCGCTATAACTTTTGTATTGAAAACTGTTCTCTAGAGTTATTATTTAAAAAAGTTCATTAAGCAATCTTTCTTAATTGCCGAGCTTGGCGGATTGAAAAAAATATTCTGACGTGCTCTATATGGCTCAGAACAATATTAGGCTAATTGCAGACGCGTAGCGTTTATGCTTAATTTTTTTAAACTTGGTGCTTTTTAGCTGAAACACCCTGTATAAAGAAATCAACTGTAGGATCTTTATTTACTAAGTCATTAATATACAGGTTAAGTAATAGGGGACCCAAAACACTACCTTGCGACACTCCATTTTTAAGTGCTAAGAAAGAAGAGAGGATCTTGTCGATACATACACTCTGAATTCTATTTGCAAGATATGATGTCATCAAAGCGAGTGGATGCCTGCGTACTCTGTACATTGATAGCTTATATGTAAGAATATCATGGCTGAGGCAATCAAATGCCTTGCTAAAATCAATCAAGAGTCCGAGGGCGAATTTTTGGCTGTCTATGCTTTGCACGATACTTTCTTTCATTTCTTTCAAGGATAAAAGGGCTGACTCAGCAGATCTACCTTTTCTAAAGCCAAACTGTGAGCTTGTTATTACATTATGTTTGTCCAGAAACTTTGTTAGGCGTGCAGCAATAATTTTTTCTGGCACTTTAGAAAAAATGGGTAGGACAGATGTCGGCCTATAATTGGAAACAATATTTATCTCGCCATTTTTTAATACCACAGACACCCTAGCCCGTTTTATGCCATCTGGGAAAGTCGCCGATTCTATTGCTAAATTTAATATATGGACCAACCAGGGAATAAAGGGAAAGTAATCTAGAGCGTATTTTATAAGCTTAATCTGTAAATTGTCGATATCTAATGCTTTGCTGTTACTGAATTTTTTAATTATTGTAAAAACCTCGTGTTCGTCAGTTGGCTCCATAAATATGGTTTCTGTGAATACCTGACTTAGTGAATACCTGACTTCGGAGTCATGGGTGTGCGTAACACCTGCATTCACAAAATGAGTGTTAAAGTGGTCTGCCTGTGCTTTGCCGCTTAATTCGCAATTTTTATAGCTTATCGATTTTGGTATATTACTTTTAGTTTGACGATCTAAAACGCTATTTATTACTTTCCAAACCGCATCCGGACGTTTCCTGCTAGTTTCAGAAAAAAGGCATTGATAGTAATCTATTTTCGCTTGCCTTAGTATTTTATTCAGTCTATTTCTTTCTGTCTTGAATTCCTTAAGTTTAATTTCTGATCTGGAGTGTAGAAACGCATGGTAGAGGCGGTTCTTGTTTTTTATCATCTTGATATGCTCGCTCATAATCCGCGGTTTTCGTATCTTTTTAGATTTCCTAACTTGCTTAAATGGGAAATGTGCAGTGTAGATGCGCACGAAAGCTTCAAGAAACTCGTTATATGCTTCGTTCACGTTTGTTTTTCTTAGCACAGAATCCCAACTGTGCGTACTTACAGCCAAACTGAATAAATCCAGTGCTTCATTAGAAATGTGTTGGTAAGCAATTAAATCAGTGTTTTGTTTGATAGTGTTTTCCAGTGCATACACTATAAAGACTGGTCAGTGATCACTAATATCATTAGAAATCGTACCCGCAGTATGCAGAGACGTTTCTATATTTGTAATGAGAAGGTCAAGGGCAGATGAGGTCGAATAGGCAACCCTTGTTGCTGTAGTGATCAGATTGGCAAAGCCAGACGATAGTAGTAGACTGTTTAAATCATGCACATGCTTATTGTCGCCTAAAATATTTATGTTGAAGTCGCCTCCACGGACAAAATGAAGATTATTAAATGAGCAGTATTCTAAAGCTTACCAAAACAACTAAAAAATTCTCAATACTTCGCTCGGAGGGCGGTATATTACTGATAAGACCCTTTTCTTGTCCTTGACAGTTAACATCTCGCAGTCAAGACTTATGAATGTAAATTCCGGCATCAATTCCTAATGGCAATTATTTTTGGTAAAAAGGGCGACGCCTCCCCCTCGCCTATTCTGACGGTTTATGTAAAATGACGTATAACCATCAAGTCGGACGACACCGTAGCTATGTTGAAACCAAGTTTCAGATATCATGATGACGTCGAACCGGAAAGAAAATTGGTTGAAAAGACAAGAAATACTATCACATTTGTAAATAGCGGAACGAGAAATAAAGTGCAGAATAGAGGTAAGCTTGATATCTTGCAGATGAACGTTTTGTGGTAGAAAAAAAATCTAAATATTTCATTTTGAACAGAAAGAGCAAAATCTAACGGAACACTAGCATATCTTTAAAAGGTGCTCCTCATGCTCTATTCTTACAATCGGTGTCTCGTCAGAGTTTCTTGCGAAGATCTTGCCATTGTACGACTAGACGGACTTCCATCCGTTGTCACGTTTTCTACCAATAGCGATTCCAAGCAGTCGCTTTAGGGTAGGGCATAGGTGCTCGTTCACGTAAATTTTCTGAGTGTTATCACTGCCAATGTCCTTGTTAGAAAGACGTGCTTTCTTTGCTTTGGTAAGTACAGCATCACGCTTGGTCCGGGACTTAAACTGCACAATGATGTTCGATTTTTCAGGGTCTCGTGTGGGCACACGGTGACATATTTCAATGTCAGTCTCAACAATCTCTTCTTTGACAGCCTTCCCGATTACTTGAACAGTGTCCAGCACACTTTCATGATCTGTACTCACGACGCCCTGTATCTCGAGATTTTCGTTTCTCGAGTACTGCTCAGAGCGCTCAAACCATTTTCAAGCTCTCGTGCTTTGTATTCGAGGGCCTCACATCTTTTTTGAAGTGCTATATATTCGTTTTCTAGTTTCCGTCTTGCGGTTTCCTCGGCACTCAGTTTTGCCTTCAGTTCCTCAACTGAAGCGTGATCGGACTCAATGCTCTGAATCCGATTGTTGTGTTCTACCTTCATTTCTCGGATGTCATTCCGCATGTCTCTTTCCAATGCCTCACGATGCTGCTTTAGTTGCCCTTTAAATTCCTGTTTCATTTGTGCAAGTTCAGCTTTCATATCTTCTCTTAGTTTAGTTATTTTCTTGGTCATACCCTATTAACACAAGTATTCACGTCACAAAATAAAAGCAAAATCAAATTGAAAGAGCAAAGAAACCCGGCAGCAGCGACGATAAATGGTATGCCATAGTATTAGTGAGCTTTCTAAGCACCAACCTGCAGCAAAAATGCAGACAAGCGTTCAGCGTTGCAGTAGATGCGTCGTCGCTGCTGCCAAGTGAAGTGAACTGCCGCGAAGCACTCCTTTTTGAATCTAATCTCCTGAATATACGGTTCTAACAACCGCATGTTCTTTTCTGATTCACGGATCGTTGCGAAAGCAACCTTTTGTTTGCAATTTACCGCGATTTGCCCTTCTTTTTTGCAATTGTAACAGATTAGCGGCTTCCGTGACTCAAACACCCGTGAAGAATCAGTGCGCTGTTTAGAAACCTCACTCGATTTCTGCGCATCCGTTTGTCCCTCCCTCACAGTCTCCTTCGTAAGAGTCGGGTCTTTTCTGAAATAACGGTGCGAAGCGAGTTTTCGTACATCAGGTTTCTTTGAAAAACCATCTTTTCTGTCATATTTTTAACACGCACTGCTCTACTGTGCAAGTTTCGACGAGTGTAGTACTCTTCAGCTAACTCTGCTGCCTTGTTTAGCTGTACTTGTCCAAGCTTATCCTGCAGCCAAAGCTTGACATCATCATCGATACAGCGGTAGAATTGCTCCTATGCTATGCGCTCTACCACTTTATCGCGATCGTCATAGACATCTTCGCCCTTGAGCCATTCAATTAAATCGGCTTTAAGACGAAACGCGAAGTCAACGTGTGACTCATTACCCTTTTTTGCATACTGGAACCTTTGCCGGAAAGCCTCGGGTGACAATTTATATTTTCTCAACAGAGCCTCCTTAACCTCGTCATAGCTCTCAAACGCCTCCCTCGACAAGCACGTTATCACGTCGGATACTTCCCCGGGAAGCAGAGCTAACAGGTTCTGTGCCCAAAGAGACCTCTCGATGCCATTTCTATCGCAGACATGTTCGAACTTTACGAGATACTTCGCCATGCCCTCGCCCACTACGAACGGTGGTAGTTGGTCCTGAAATCTATGTCCACTAGCCTAAACCGTCGCAGAAGCTACGCTAGGCGCTTGCGAACACTGAGGGAGTGCCAATTCTATTCTTTTCATCTCGAAGCGCTATTCGCGTTCCTCGCGCTCGCGGCGTTCTTGCCTTTCCGCCTCATCACGCTCACGGAGTTCTCTTCTTTCAGCCTCCTCGCGGCGTTCTTTGATATCCGCCCAGACCTTATCGACTTCCTCAGCCGTTACTCCCTCCTTCTGCATGATCTCAAGGATCGCTTGCTTTCGTTTCGCACGGCCCAGAGTAAGGCCAAGTTCTTCACAAATTTCGATGAGTTCCTTCACTTTAAGGTTCTCCATCGTTCACACTAGCCTCTTGCTATTTGCCCTCGTTAAAATCTACTTGCCGTATTCCCTATAAGTCCACTAGAAAGACACGCAAGCTATTCTCAACCCGCCATGTTTACACCCTCCGCATTAACTTTGGTTTCAAAGCGCTCCAACTTGGCTCGAAACAATCAAAGCTCACTGCAATGCTTCACACAACCTTCTCTAAACTACGATAACCTGTGCTACAGAAGTCTGGTGAACTGAAGGGAAAACATCAGGCACTCACCGCATCGAGGTTGCTGACTCCGGCCGATCCCGCAGCTGCCATCCCTGTTGGGTATCAGGTGTCTCAGCTTGCGACTGCTTCTGCGCAGAGCTGATAGACGAAGCGATCAAGGCGACGGTGAGTTAAGGCAAATTTGTATATACATAAACAGATGCGTTACATATTCGGCACTGGGGCCGACAGCTTATTGGGCTCGCACAGAGGTGCGACGACGACCCGGGATTTCTTCGCTCGCTGTCTCTCTCTATCTCCGCGCAGCTTGGTACTTTTATAGCCCTGGCCGAGTCCTTGCATCAGCCAGTAGTTCGAAGCCTCCAATCTGGAACCGCCGTTGATCGCTGGCTCGAACCGGATCCGCGGATGACAGGGCTTGCCGCACGTTGCGTGAGAAATTTCCGTCGGTTGCGTCAGACGAGTCGCCGGAGTTGCCGGGGATTGCGTATGACTCCCGCCTTGTTGCATCAGCTGGTTTTGACGCTGGTTGCATCAGACAGTCTATCGATGTTTACGCTGGTTGCGTCAGACGTTCTACCAGCTTGAATGCCTTGTCGAAGCAAGGAGGTTTGGGTTGGTAGCCCTGGCATAACAACGGGCGGCACCTTTCCTCACGCAGAAACCAATGCATCTTGCACGGCAGGTGGTTGCAACGATGGAACTGGTGGTCTTGTCGATAGTAGATAGCAAGCTCGAGGAAGACACACACGAAGACAGACCAATTGCACTAGAAATATGTTTTAACAAGACTATTTGTTGGCCTTGTTAGTACTTGCTTAGTAACCTATTTTAGCCGCGAAAGAGCACATACACAAAGCAAAGAAACACACAACGACAGGACGGGCGGCACTTCCAACTGAATTAGACTGAGCGCAAACACAGAAATAAATATACAACATACGCACATGCGCAGTCTCAACACAACCTTAGGCTATCCAGCTATCGAACAATCTATTTTCTGATCCATACAACGTCACCGACATATCACCGATACACCTTTCTCCTTTCTTTCTTAGGTAATAGGCTTCCAGTTTGATACTTGCATCTGCCTATAATCTTGATCTCTTTAAAACGTGGTTGACACTTGCAGGTTTTGCAATGCATAGGCAAATGTGCCACTCCATCCTTCATTAAATTCAGTTCATGCTCCCTGGCTCGTTCATTAATACAGCGCCCGGTCTGCCCGATGTAGGAGTTGCCACAAGAAAGGGGAATTTCATACACCACGCCTTTGGCACATTTCCCGTACGTCGTGCCATGTTTATTGCCGCATCCCTTTCGGCTCGCCTCCTCCCGAGCAGTTCTCGGACACAATTGAGCCAGTTTAACGGACGCGGAAAAAGCAACGGGTACCCCATACCGGCCTGCTACCGTTTTCAGGTTATGGGAGACCTTATGAAACTAAGGAATCACAGCAGGTCTTACGGTTTCGGTTTGCTGTTCCCACGTGGCAGCTCTTCAAGTCGCTAATCTGATTATCGAATGATCCCTGCACCATGTGCCTGCAAGAGTTTTCGAGTGCAGACCCCAGACAGAGCATAGCAATACCACGCTTGACTATTAAATGCGAAGCATTTCTTAGCGAACCTCAGGCACTTTGGGCGTTTCTATCTATCTATCTATCTATCTATCTATCTATCTATCTATCTATCTATCTATCTATCTATCTATCTATCTATCTATCTATCTATCTATCTATCTATCTATCTATCTATCTATCTATCTATCTATCTATCTATCTATCTATCTATCTATCTATCTATCTATCTATCTATCTATCTATCTATCTATCTATCTATCTATCTATCTATCTATCTATCTATCTATCTATCTATCTATCTATCTATCTATCTATCTATCTATCTATCTATCTATCTATCTATCTATCTATCTATCTATCTATCTATCTATCTATCTATCTATCTATCTATCTATCTATCTATCTATCTATCTATCTATCTATCTATCTATCTATCTATCTATCTATCTATCTATCTAGCCGCCTACGTCTGGGCACTCTCCTGGTCGTCTCCATAACTTGTAATATACCGAAATTGGCACAACGTAGGATCAGTGTATGACAATCACGACTAACTGGTCATGACATGAATAACGCGAAATACCTGTCACGTACGTCATGAAACCCTTTCTCTCAGTCACGTGTGGCACATACCCGCATACCAGAGTTCATGTTACGCGGGTATGTGCCACATTATATACAACTCCTCAACCAACACAGTAACCGCGAACACAGACATTGACACGCAAGGAAAGTGATAATAATAATAATTCTTGGGGTTTTGTGGCCCAAAACCACGATATGATTATGAGAGACGCCGTAGCAAAGGGCTCCGGAAATTCTGACCGTCTGGTATTCTTTACGTGCACCGAGATCGCGCAGTACATGGGCATCTAGCATTTTGCCTCCATCGAAATGTGACTACCACGGCCGGAATCGAACCCACGACCGAAGGTCGTGGGTTCGATTCGAGAGCACCGTAACCGCTACACCACCGCGGCGGACGCAAGGAAAGCGAGGAAGCTGAAGACATAACACCCCTGGAAGACGCTCAACTACCATGCACTCATTGACGTGGTCCGCAATGTGGACCACGTTGATTACGCAAAAACCGGGGTCAATGTTTCCTACAATAAATGTGCCGAGAGAACCAGGCCTCTCATATTACCGGTGATTTCAACATTGATTTATCAAGACCGAACAACGCCTGGTCTTTATACTGCGTGAAAGACGGCTTGAATGTGTACAGGGCATCAAGAAACCTCACTGCCACGTCCAGGACAGGAGACATCATAGATCATTTCATCGTAAGATGCATCCAGGATTTTCACCAGCTGTGCTATACCTCACACTTCACTACACATAGATGACCTTGTTCAAGAACTGACAAGGACCTCTTCTACACATAAGCACAGGTTCGTAAAACGTGCGTGCCTTCTCCGTCAAAACGGACAACTGCAACGCAACTGTAACAACTGCAACTGTGACTAACGTACGTGCGGTGCGCCTGCGCGCGCTACTCGGCTTTGTGTATATCCAGGGAAACTTTGTTCTGTCAGGCGAGCGGACCTTAACCACATTATGTGGCAATGCAAAAGTCACTCTCCTCCCCAGAGTCTTCGTAAACAATTAGGTAGTCAGGAGCTGTGGGAGGCTTCCATGCGCAGCTACAACCCCGCACTTCAGGAGGCTATCCTGAGGTGGGCTGAGGTGGTAGAGGAGGCCTACCGCGAGTAGAATCCCTCACCTTCATCTCGCAGCCCCTTTCCCTTAAGATGGGATAAAGTTTTTTTTTCTCTCTCTCTCTCCTGAATGAAGCTTCGTTGCGAATAACGCCTGTCATGTTCATATGTGTTTCTTTTTTGTGCTGTTCGGATTCGCTCTATCCAGTTTTGTAGAATATAAGCACTACATAGCAGCTTACCGAGTCCGGTGTTGGTAACACCCATGTTGCCGTTGGCATCGTTTCGCAACATTAAACCACTGGTTATATAATTCATATGCGACGCTTCAACATATGAGTGTGTGTATACCACTTCCACATTTCTCTAGCGTCATTCCGTAAAGTTTCGCTCAATGTGAAAAATTACGCCACGGTCACCATTCCGCGCATGCTTCGCATAACACTGATTCCCACGGTACGTGGGATCTGCCGAATTTTTTTGACTGGCAGGAGTCATACGGCATTACCCCTTTCTTTGCGCGTGGAAAATATTGCCAACACGTTTGCCCGCATTGGAAGGTTAAACTCAAGTCTAAACGTTGCAGGGTGTTACAATGCGGCCGTTCTTGTGTAAAAACCAGTCTCTTTCCGAGAGTCTTAAAAATATTTAAAATATAATCGCAACGCCTCAAGGAGCCTTGTCTGTTAAAAAGAATTAAAAAGTCATCCATATACCTGTGTAGGGGGGGGGGGTGTTGACGTAATCGATTACTTCGATTAACTGAAAGGCGGAAGTCGATTACGATTAATCGATTATTGTGCTCCTTTAATCGATTAATGGTTCATCGATTTTACCATCCCTACGTAGGAGCGACATCGTACACGTCGCACGCCTGAAGCAGTACCACTCGCCCAATGACATTGACGTGCAGATGCGCCGAGACGGCGCCTTTGCTGCCAGGGGTTTGCTACATGTAGGCTGGTGGAATGCATACTGTCGACATGCGTGTGCTCCCGGCGAAGAGGATGAAGGTCGCTCGCTGCTCGAACTCGGAGTCGGACTGGTCAGCGCTGCAACCGCTTATTTATTTATTTTATTTATACAGTACTGCTAGCCTCTAACTGAGGCTGTAAGCAGGAGCGGGAGTAACAAGCACAAAACGAAGTGAACAAATCAAGATACAACAGTCGTGTCGCAAGAACAAGAAAAGAAAGAGCGCTCCAGAAGATTAAGATACAAAACTGTATACGCAACTTTTCAAGCACTGGTACGCGAAAACTGATTGCAAATAGATATGGCAGTGTTTCTTTTCACGTAAAAAAAAGAAAAAAAAGAAAGTGGAGACGCGACAGCCATATCACGTCAACTAAAAGGGGTTAAACAAAAGGGTTATAATGCGGTCTCAAGAAAAACGAAACAAATAAGTGCAAGGCATATAGACAGCGTTCGAAACTAGAAAGGTCGTGAATGATCGTGAAAGCGATTACAACTGAAGAATTTGTACAAAAGAATCAGTGGTCGGACATTCCACAACGCCGGCTGGAAGGCGGTTCCACTCTCGAATTGTCTTCGGAAAAAAAGAATTTGCAAATGTTTCAGTGCGGCAAGAACATTCTTTTATTTTTTTATTATGGTGGGACCGGGTGGCTCGCTTGGACACTGGTTCTATGTACGTGTGTTTATGTATACCAAGTTTATCATGGAATAGCAGGTGCATAAATTTTAATCGGTCACGTTGGCGCCTCTTTTGTAGACATTCTAGACCTGCTTTCTTTACCAAGGCACTCGCAGAAGTGCGCCAACTATAAGAACGATATACAAACCTAGCCGCTTTCTTTTGGACAGGTTCTATCTTGTTTATGTTGGCTTGAGTGTATGGGTCCCAAACTACCGATGCATATTCTAATACAGGACGGACCAAAGTTTTATATGCTATTAATTTAACCTCGTCGGTACATTGCCGCAAATTTCTTTTTAAATAACCAAGTTTCCGCATTGCCCTCCTCACAACTTCCGAGATATGTTCATTCCAACTCAGATCCGACATTATTGTAACCCCGAGGTATTTATATCTGTTTACAACAGCGAGAGTTGCCGCCTATGCAATATCAAAAACTTAATGGTAGTCGTTTTCGTGTCACAGTCATGGCAACTGATTATTTTACGTTTATTTTCATTTGCCAATCCGTGCACCACACTGCAATTTGTGCTAGAGCGTTGTTCAGTAGAGCCTGGTCACTAGGACTCTGAATGTGGTGATAGATTATGCACTCATGAGCATAGAGCCTAATTTTAACGGGTACGTTCTGAACTATATCATTTATTAATATTAAGAAGAACAAGGGCTCTAGCACGGACCCTTGTGGAATGCCCGACTTAACAGGTACTGGATCTGAGCACACATAATCAATTCTGACACACTGTAGTGTGTCAGAATTGATTATGTGTGCTCAGATCCAGTACCTGTTTCGACCACAAAGATAAGCTTCGATCTATGCAAGGAGCGAATCATTATTTAACAATGGTTGTAGCTTTGAAAGGAGTTTAGGGTGTGAGACGCAATCAAACGCTTTTTCAAAGTCGAGAAAGATAACGTCGATTTGGCTTTGTTCATCAATAACTGCTGAGAAATCGTGAATTAGCTCCACGAGTGCAGTCACGGTTGAAAATCCTTTTCTGAATCCATGTCGCCTGTTATCAATGATATTGTTATGATCGAAAAACGTTGAAATATGTTTGAAAAGAATATGTTCAGGAATCTTAGAACATGCACACAGCAATGGTATTGACCTGTAGGAGGAAATTGATGAAGAATCTTCTGCTTTAGGAATCGGTACAATTTTGCTGCACTTCCAATCAAAAGGAACCTCTGCTTTAGATAGCCATAGGTTGAATATGATGCATGGGTATTTACTGCACCATTCGGCATACCTGACGAGGAAGGCATTGGGTATGCCGTCAGTACCTGAGCATTTTTTGGTGTCAATATTGAGCAAAAGCGAGAAAACGCCCTGCTCGGATACGACAACGTTATCAACTGGCTGGCTTTATGATACTGCGAGGAAGTGAGGCGTTTTGCCGTCATCATTTGTAAATACAGAAGAAAAAAATTCATTAAAGGCCGATGCGATTTCCGATTGTAACGTGATTGTCTCGCCATTTATACATAATTTGTATGTTGTTTCCTTTTTAGGAGCCAAGTGCCGATAGAATATTTCCGGTGCCGTGAGCAGGAAGTTCCGCATTGTCATGCTGAAATAGCAGTCCTCGTTTTTCTTAATGCAGTCCTTTACCTCTATATCAATGAAAGCTTGTTTTTGTTTGCAGTCGAGGGGGACAACCTGGTCCGCTTTCTTAACCTTTTTGCTTTACGTTGTAACTGAATTATTTCTTTATTTATCCAAGAACTAGTATTTCGTGTTTGTTTCGTCATCTTTGGCACAAAATCGTTCACACACTTCAGCACAACGCCATTGAAAAAACGCCATAATGCGTCGACGCCGCAACCGGTTGAGTCACTTAAAGCAACGAAATCAGAAAAGGAGTGGGCCAACAAGTCTATTATCGCAGCATCATTGGCACGTCCGAAATTTGGAACTACGTGCATATCTTTGTTTTTCCGAGCAGAAGAACCACATGTAAGGTTTAACAATAGACCCTTTTCGAGAAAGGGCGCCCCTAGCGCCGCGCACGCAAACTACAGCCTGCCGCCATTGTGAGGGCACCGCAGCAGACGACGCAGGCTTCGGCAACGTGCCAGTGCGTGACATTTCAGCACCGCCGAATCGTGAACTGTCATCAACGTTTTTCGTAGAGACGGCGTGCTGCAATGGTGCAGGCGTGCTGCGTTCCCATGTGCCACCATCGAGGATATCGCGACGAGAACAGCGATAAGGTACGCGACAAAACTTGAACAGCAAACGCACGTGCTCTCTCTCCGTACGCGATGTCAAACGGACGTGCGGAAGGGCGCCATTTTGTAAACGCGCTACAGAAACAGACGTGCTTATTTCACAGCGCCATGTGTAGCCTTGCTTTTACGAATGAATAGTCTTCTCCCGAGTGCCTGCATGCGGTGAATGGCGATAGATTGTTTGTGCAGAAATACTGCGCGGGTTCGTAAGGCCAGCCAGAAAAATAAAGATGAAGTTGCGTACCGTTCATTTAGTAGCGACAGCACTCGCATATCGTAATCCACGTGTCAACATTTTTTAGTACGTAGGCAGGACTTTTTTTCGGGGGGGCCACCACCTCGATCTGAAGTGGGGGCCGGGCAGGCAGATGTGGTCGAGTGTCGTTTTTTGCTGTGTGTTCCATGGCAAAAAAAATTTCGAGGGGGGGGGGGGCGGTGTGCCCCCCCACCCCCACCCCACCTGGCTACGCCACCGCATACAAATATACCCAACGTGTGGCGTGCGGAAAATAGTTGCGTGGTGTGGCTTGCGGCAGACAGGATTTTCACCGGTTGCGGTCGCATAGTTCCGCGACAATGACGTCCTTCCTTTCCATCGGTGAGAAGTCTAGTTTTTAGCTTTCGGTGAGCAGTTTGTAGCTTCGGCGAGCCTTTTTTTCCCGGTCCGGGCGCGCACGCGAGTTGGCTGTGGTCACGGTCCCGCAACCGCGGCAGTCGAGCCAAACTGGTCGTCCAACCCGTTGAAGGTACGAAATGTTGCTCATTGTGCAGCGGAAGCACCTCAGAAAGACCAACGGAGAGTACTAAGAGCTCGTTCAAGCACGCAAACGGTGAGATTTCAGCGGATGACACGGAGAACTAGACGCCAACACAAACATCACAGCACTCACGCATTTGACGGCTCGCTTTCGATGCCCTCACGATGGTGCTGGCTATCCCACAACGTGCTCACCGACTTGCAGAACGGGTTCCGAGCTGACCGACGCCTGGAAGACAACCTCTTCGTGCTGATGCAAACCATAGAAATGGCTCGCAAGGAGTCCAGAAACCTGTATGGTTGCTTTCTTGACGTAGCTAAGGCATATGACAGTGTCCCACATGAATCCCTATTCCAGCGGATGGCGGAGGTCGGAATGTCAGAGGTGTGGGTCGGCCTAATGCGACGGCTGTACAAAGATAACTCAGTTATAGCGTGCTTTGATGGAGCCCAGTCCAGACCAGTAATGGTAACACGGGGACTTAAGCAGGGCTGCCCTCTGTCACCCCTGCTATACATGATCTATGTTTCTGGACTGGAACATATGCTCCTAGCATCCGGTATCGGCTTCTCATTCACCCACTTGTACGATGGAATGCCCGTGACTTGGAAGCTGCCGGGTTCAGTTTATGCTGACGACCTGGTCCTGCTAGCCGAAAGCCCAACGGACCTGCAACAACTGGTCACCCTCGCTGCGACCCATCTGTATCACCTAGACTTGGCCTTCAATGCAAAGAAGTCTGCGGCGTTACAGCTGTCAGGCTCCCATCCTACCGCCAACATATACCTGCCAGGAGGAGATCAGATACAGTGGGCCACTGAATATCGATACCTCGGGGTGGTATTGAGCACCTCCGGTGACTTGTTGGGGGTGCATGAAGAAAACCTGCGCAAGACTTCGCAGAGAGCAGCAAACGTGCTGCGCCGGAAAAGTCTATGGGGATGCAACCGTTTCCTCCTCATCCGAGACTTGTGGAAGGCTATACACGTCCCAGGCCTCTATTTGCCAATGCCATACTGTGCCTCACTGTGAAAAGCAGGCAATGGCTGGAGCGTGGCCAACGGGAGGTGGGCCGTATGGCCCTTGGATGCCACGGGCGTGTCGCCATAGAAGCCATCCAGGGTGACCTAGGATGGTCCACATTTGAGGCGCGCGAGGCGAGAAGTAAGGCTACATACGAAGGACGCCTGCGACTCATGGACGACGAACGGTGGCCCCGGCGACTGTTCAGATATGCGAGCCTTACCGGCACACAAACGCAGTGGTGCAGACGCCTGGGCAACCTGAAAAGAAAGTTCGGCTTCTCTGCAAAACCTGTGATTGAGGACAAGATGTACAAGTGGGCCCATGCCGTGAAGACGCAGGTGTGTGAGGAGGAAACGGAGCAGTGGCGGCGTGCCATGGAAGACAAATCCACACTGCTCACATACCGCACTCACAAGGCCGACATTGGCATGGAGCCCCTTTACGACAACAGCGGTGGCAGTGCACTCCTTTTTGAGGCACGTGCAGGAGCGCTGCGTACGTTGGGATACCTTCGCAGGTTCGACACATCTGCGGACGTGGCCCGGGCCATATGCCGAATATGCGGCGTTGAGGAGGAGACCACAGAACACCTCGTCCTCCGCTGCGCTGACTTGTGCCCGGGTCACGTAGAGGGCACCACCTTCCCGCTGGCACTGGGATTCCGAAGAGATACGGACAAGAACACAGCGGTGGCCAGAGCGGCCCACGTCACAAAACAAAGATTGGTGCAGTGGTGGCGCAGAACGCGCAGACAATGCCGACGCGCAGACGATGTAGATGATCAATGTAGCCGGTCTGCAAGGTGACACTAGCTGGATGTTGCAAACGTGATAACTCGTTTTGTGTGTGTGTGTATCAGTTTTTTTTTCTCTCTCCTATCTCTCTGTTCTCTCGACGTCTTTTTTATTTCCTTTTTCCTTTTTTTTTCTGGTTAAGGCACTTGAGAGCTGCCTACCCGTTACAAAGGGCAGGACCACAATTCATCATCCTTTGCGAAGCGAAACTGACGAAAAGCCCACCGTCAGGTGGCGTATTTATGAAAAGGGTATATATCTACCTATGATCACAAATACCGTCATAGATATGCGTGGTGGGATTTTGGCAAAGCAGACTTCTACGTACAAGGAAAAAGATCTAATATTGATTTCGTGTCATTTTGAAGGCGAGTAGGTCCCATCACTACTTGTGTCAAGTTGTGGGAGAAGATGAGATCGAGAAACGGTTCCGCTGTAGTACTCAGGGGTTCGGGAATTTCGCTGCGGGAACAAGAGCCTCGCTTCTGCTAGCAGATGCGCGCACTTCTTGCGTTCCCACCTCGGGCGCTGAGGAAGGGCACTCGAAAAGGTAGATAGATGAGGCGACGAACGTAGCCATCGAAGGAAAGAGTGAAACGAGCAAGCGCGTGCAACTCCGCCAGCGTTCGCAATAGACTCGTGTACAACTGCAAAGCCACAACTAAATTTCGACCTCTGGGTGGTTTAGGGGCCCTTTAAGACTGTCGCTCTAGTAGTTCTCTTAGATGCAAATACACCAATCGGTTGCGCGTAACTGTCCCCGAAGGGGAAGGGGCAAAACATGAACACCAGGGCATGATTTGCCAGCTCGCAACAATGCTCGTCTTCCTCACCGTGGTCCACGACACCCGTGTAGGTTAGGGTTTTGGAGTTCACACTCTTCCGTTCTCTCACCAGCATTTCGTCAAAGAGGAGAATGCCATATCTCTCGAACTCCGTTTGGGAATTCAGTTTTGCTTTTAACGCTTCGAAAAATTCTGCATCAAAATCGCATCGCATTCCAACCATGGCGAGATACTTTCTGATTCTTTTCACACTGGGCACACGTAGAATTTTGTTTTCGCGCAGAAATCTGTAGCCTGATAGCGTCCGAATGTGCAGAAGAAGACAGATCAACAACCAGTCTTGATGGTAACGAATTCCCCGCTTAGACGCAGTCTTGCAGCTTTCACACATTCTTTCAGCAGCATACAATGCGTCTCTGGTGCCCTTCGCCTCAAGTCATCCAAACTGTTCTCGTTCACTTCTCTCAATTGTTTTTTGCATTTAACTAGGTCAGCTTTGAGAGCTTCTTTTCTTGCCAGAAGTCTTTTATTAGCGCGATAGCAGACAATATACCGACTTCGCAAGGCCTCGATTTTGCTTTTCTTTGATGTACTTAACGGTAGTCGTATTCGTGTCCGTCTGCCTGCACTTTTCCTTTCAAATTCGGTGGATCCGTAGTGTGTTGGACAATGTCTTCCACACGCCGCACTGATCTTCTGGACCACCAAAAAGAATGGCACACCTTCTTTGCCGCCAAAATCCGGTCGCGTCGACCAACGTTTATAGAACGTTGGCGTTGGCGTTCTATAAACGTTGGTTTCGACGGAGCCACATTTTACTTTGATCTCAGGAAACATTTTCTGTGTCGGACCACCGCGACATACAGGTTTCTTGTTGAAGACCTCGAGCATTTGCGTGATGTCAAAAGCATGCTGAGTTCTTGCTTCAAGAGTTTACTGTTGTGCTGCTGACCTCTCGCTGTACCACGCACTCTCATCTTCACACCTTCTTTGCACATTGTGAACTCGAGGTCCTTATTTGCAAAAAATTCGGCAGATCCCACGTACAGTGGGAATCGATATTATGCGAAGCATGCGGTTGGAAGGTGACTGTGGCGTAATTTTTTACTGAGCGAAACGTTCCAAAATGACGCTAAAGATCTGTATAAATTTTATACGCACACATATATGTTGAAGAGCCTCATATGTGTTATATAACCAGTTGTTTACAGTTAGGTAACGCTGCCAACAGCAACGTGGGTATTACCAACACCAGAAACGGCAAGCTGATATGTAGTGCTTATACTTGCCCCTAATGATGGAGAACGCACGCACGTTTCACGAACCCGTGTGTATGTATGAAAGAGGTTCTTGGCAGTTCGTGAACGAGGTCAGCATCACCGTGGTCAGTGAGTACAAGCAGCTGGTCAAGACTTGTTATTGGATCCTGTCGTGATCGCGGTGACGAGGGGTCCATGTGTAGTGAAGTACGAGGTACAGTACAGCTGTTGCACATCGTGCATGCCTCGGTCATTTCGTCGAGAAATTGTATGTCGATAGAGCCGGCGACATGTTGGAACCTGAAGTCAGCCTTCGCATTGGTGAGGTATAGGCCGTCGAGGCTGGTAGGCCTGGATAGTGCTACATAGACCAACATCAGTGGATGGCGCTTGTCGTATTCGTAGATTACCTGGGTGTATGTGGCCTACGTAGCCTAGTGTACAGAACGGCTGTCAATCAATCTGGCATCATCCTCGGTCAGCATGAGGCCATCGCCCAGGCTCGTAAGAAATGAAGAAGATACTGCGTCGTTCTGGCTAAGTGCACTTTATGGTGCAATCATGTGAACCCACACGTAACTTTCGTTAATGTATTCCTCCGAGGTCGAGCAATGCTTCACTGTAGCTTGCTGAATCATATAAATACAAATGTAATGTTTATCAGACTGCTCTAACCACATACGTTAATCTGATATAACGCCTGTATCGTAGGAGTACACGTCGTAGGAGTATATTGAAAATCAGTTCTGCGGAAATCGTAGGAGTATCATGTAGTGTTTATTGTTTTCTTGCAAACTGAGATAGCCAGCATCATAGCCACAACTGACGTTGCACCGCCATTACGCCTGCATAGGCTGTTTTTCCAAACCTGTTTATAGACCTGGCGTGGCTCTGTGGTAGAATACCTGATTGCCACGCAGAATTCTTGGGTTCGAATCCTGCTGGGATCTAAATTTTCATTCTTTCCATTCGTCGGGTCAACGCTGCCGATGTTGGTTTTTGTTAGCGCTTTCGCTTTTAAGTTACCAATGTCTGTCCTTGCCGTTCCTGTGTAGATATAAACTGTCAATCACCTGTGGCGCATACCCGTATACCGCGGCTCGTGGCAAACGGGCATGTGCCACACGTGTCTAGTGGAAAGGGTTTGACGACGTACGCGACACAATTTTCACGTTATTCATCTCATGACCCGACAGTCATATTCGTCAAGTCCCCTTACCTTCCCATGCCAATTTTGGTCTACACCAAGTTGAGGAGGCGATCATGAGAGCACCCAGACGTAGGCGGCTAGATAGATAGATAGATACGTAGATAGAAACGCTCAAAGTGCCAAAGGTTCGCTAAGAAATGCTTCGCATTTAAAATCGGTGTTGACAGTGATGCCTTCTTCAGCTGGGTGAAGCAGATGCTCGAAGCTCCTTCCACGACGTGTTGTCGGCTCCAAGAAGCGCTGGCCATGACGATTTCTTGTTGTCCTATGAACTTATACAGAGGCACGTCTGAGATGAATTAAGTTGCGAAGACTCCTTTCGCATGTCGGTCACTAGCGCGTCAGTGGCACCAGAACTGCCGGCACAGAGCACAGTATTACGTCTTTCAACTTCGCAGACGCCAATGCTTGTTTCTTCATAGTTCAATGCAGTGGACTCATGGAAAGAAGAGGTTACATGACACTCCGTCTCAATTTCCTCACCCTTGCAAGCAGCGGGTATGTTCGTATCTCGAGCCACCGAAGTATCTGTCCTTGCATGATTTCCGCACTTTACGTCAGGTCCAGATTGTTGTCTTTTTGGGGAACAGCAGACAAGTAGCTGGGACAGCGCGGAAAGATTGAAGGCACGGCGTCTGCTAACACTGGCCGTTTCGGTTTGTCAAGGAGAACTTTCAGTTTGTCAAAAAGACATCGTAGTGAAAGTGCGCCGACATTGCCCACATGCGGCCTCCTCCATTCACCCTGTAGCCTGCACGCACGCCCTTGTCTTTCTTTTTGTGGTCCCTGACGAGAATGCTCTAAAATATATCGAATGTTGAGTTACTGTGTAGCCTCCCTGCATCCAGTGGATGATGGTTGTTCGACAGATTGTCGCAAGCACTTTTAGCTAGCTGCCGACCCTGGCATGCAGATAACAATCGCACATAGCAATGAAACTCTGCCGCGGAGTTTAAAACCAATAGTGCGAACTCGAGCTTCTTGGTGAAGCATTATGAAACACACAGCGCGCGTATACGACCAGGACGCAGAAAGGGAACGCACGACAGCGCTAACCTACAACAATTTATTATGCCATATTTTTCTCACATATATGCAGCGAATCAGCCACTTCATGGCGCATGTCAAAAGCAGATAAACGCTTCCAAACAACGTCGAAAGACTGATCGCAAGTATTGTAACTGTTTATTAGATAGCATGATAGACGGCCAAATAACACATTGGCCACATAACCTCTGAATCATTTCTGCTTCGATTATTTTCCGCACATGTTTGTTCTTGTCCTTGCTTACTATATCCGCTTCTTGGAAGATTGGCTTACACGTGTAATCCTGATAGTGCAGAGCAAAAAGGCCTCCCTGGCCTTTCGTGATGTTGCTGTCATGCCCCCTGTCATTGTCGCATCGGACAGTTTGGCCGATGTAACGCTTCCCGCAGATTAGCGGAGTTGCTTACACTACACTAGATGCGCCATATTGAAAAGAAGGTCGGCGTTTCCTTGTGCAAGAATTTGCTTTGTCACTACCTCTGTGAGGATGAGTTAGCCTACACAAAGAGCGGCCGAAAATACAGCCGAAACCTATGATTTCTGAGCAATTATTTTAAGATTATGTGCCACCTTGTGAATGTACGGAACAACCACTTTCTTGAAGAAACGAAAAACCAGCTTACGGACGCGTACACAAGAGGAGAAGACGACAGACACTCCCTGGACAGACACTCGTCCAGCGAGTGTCTGTCGTCTTCTCCTCTTGTGTACGCGTCCGTAAGCTGGTTTTTCGTTTCAAATATGTACCAACAGGCCCAGCAACAGATTCTCCAACCACATTCTTCTGGCTGCGGCTGCAGTGGTCGCGCTACTTTTAAATGCGAAGCATTTCTTAGCGAACCTCTGGCACTTTGAGCGTTTCTATCTATCTATCTATCTATCTATCTATCTATCTATCTAGCCGCCTACGTCTGGGTGCTCTCATGATCGCCTCCTTAACTTGGTGTAGACCAAAATTTGCATGGGAGGGTAAGATGACGTGACGAATATGACTGCCGGGTCATGACATGAATAACGTTAAAGTCTTGTCGCGTACGTCGTCAAACCCTTTACACTAGACACGTGTGGCACATACCCGTTTACCACGGGCCGCGGTGTACGGGTATGCGCCACAGGTGATTGACAGTTTTTATCTACCCAGGAACGGCGAGAACTGACATTGTTAACTTAAATGCTAGAGCTTAGCGTTGACTCAACGAATGGAAAGAATGAAAATTAGGATCCCAGCTGGAATCGAACCCAAGCATTCTGCGTGGCAATCAGGGTTTCTACCACTGAGGCACGCCAGGTCTATAAATTTGATTGGAAAAACAGCCTACGCAGGCGTAATATCGGTGCAACGTCAATTGTGGTTGTGGTGCTGGCTAATTTTACAAGAAAGCAATAAACCCTACATGATACTCCTACGATGTCTACTCCTGCGATACAGGCGTCATATCAGATTAACGTCTGTAGTTCCAGTGTTGGCTCCGCTTTTATAGCAGTCTAATAAACATTACGTTTGGATTCCTAAGCTTCAGCAAGCTATATTGAAGCATTGCTCGACCCCGGAGGAATATATTAACGAAAGTTACATATGATATCCACATCACCGCACCGTAAAGTGCACTTATTCCGCCAGAACGACGCAGTGTCCTCTTCATTTCTTATGAGGCTGGGCGATGGCCTCATGCTGACCGAGGATGATGCCAGATTGATTGGCAGCCGCTTTGTAGACTAGGCTACGTAGGCCACATACGCCCAGGTAGTCTACAAATACGACAAGCACCATTCACTGATGTTGGTCTACGTAGCACTATCCAAGCCTACCAGCCTCGACGGCCTATACCTGACCAACGCGAAGGGTGGCTTTAGGTTCCGACATGTCGCCGGCTCTGTAGACAGACAATTTGTCGACGAAATGACCGAGGCATCCACGAATTCCAACGGCTCTACTATACCATATACTTCACATTACACATGGACCCCTCGTCACCACGATCACGACCGGAACCTATAAGTCATGACCAGCTGCTGGTGCTCACTGATCACGGTGATGATTCCCTTGTTCAAGAACTGTCAAGAACTTCTTGCACACATGCACACGGGTTCGTGAAACGTGCGTGCGTTCTCGGGACACGTATAAGCACTACATATCAGCTTACCGCTTCTGGTGTTGATAATACCAACGGTGCCATTGGCAGCGTTACCCAACCGTAAACAACTGGTTATATAACACATATGCGGCTCTCCAACATATATCAGTGTGCATATAAAATGTATACAAATCATTAGCTTCATTTTGTAACGTGTCGCTCAGTCAAAAAAGTTACGCCAGTCACCTACCCGCCGCATGCTTCGCATAACATCGACTCCCACGGTACGTGGGATCTGCCGAATTTTTTGGGTAGCCCTTCTGCAACGGAAACTTTTAGGTTCATGTGTGGGATAGCCCGCTAGAGACAAGCGTTGCGATTGAAAGTGTACTGTCTCCCTCATTCGCTGTCGTGTGTTCCCTTTCTGTGTTCTGGTCGTATACGTGCGCTGTGTGTTTGACAATTCAAAACCAAGGAGCTAGAATTTTAAGAGAGCGCAGTACAAGGGAAAGAAGTAGTAGTCAAACCCGCGTCTGTAGAGGTCGGGTGAATTGAATTACAGTTCATATGGAACTGTTTTCTAACAAATGAAGGAAGGTAATTTTCCTTGGCGGAATGAAGGAAGGGCAATTTCCTTCATTGGCTTCATTATCTGCTTGTTTTGATTAATGGTTTCAGACAAGACACGTCAATGCACGCGAACTCTATATCTGCATGGAACAAAAATAGGCGGGACACTTGGAACATTTACGTTCGACTGTGTTGATCATTGTCAGTTTTGCGAAACACCGCAGGTGCTTTCGGTTCACAGCAGCGCTTCGCGGCGGAGCAGTAATCGTGCTCGGCTGCTGACCCGAAGGCTTCGATCCTGGCCGTATTTCAATGAAGGCAAAATGCTAGAGGCCCGTGTGCTGTGCGATGTCGGTGAATGCCAGATGGTCGAAAACTGCGGCGTCCCGCATACATATCGTCTTTTAGAACCGATATTATTATACTTCGGTTCCCAGTAGCTATCGCGTTGACTAGTGGAACGGAGAATGAAGGCGAAGCAAACGACGGGCGCGACGACGAGGATTCGCGTCACGTCGTGGGAGTTTCTACTCGCTCCGCCCACCTAATCCCTCCACTCGTTCTCACGAATGCATGCGAGAAAGCCCATTCCCAAACCCACTTCTTGTAAAGGAAGGCACACATCCTGGGTCGTGTCGCGCTGTCAGATAGTTTGAGGTGTTCCCTTAAAGTTGCACCTATCACTTTTCTTTCGATTGCTCGCTGCGTCCTCCTCAACCTAAGTTTAACCCTCTTTTTGAGGTTTCTGCTCCGTAGTTAAGTACCGGTAAGATGCAACTGTTGTATACCTGCCTCCTGAGGGATAGTGCTAAACTATTAATCATGAAGAGAGCAGAGTCGGTCAGGGAACAAACGGGTGTTAAGGACATCTCAGTCGAAATCAAGGAGAAATAGTGGGAATGGGCAGGGCATGTAGGCCAGATAAGCACTGGTCATTAACAGTTACTTACTGGATTCCAAGAGAAGGCAAACGCGCGAGGGGGAGACAGGTGGGCACATCAGATTGACAAACTTTTGGAAGGCGCCTTAGGTAATTCGGTTATTAAGGTTTTTCGTTATGTGGACGATTACTTGATTTTTTGTAGTGGTGAGGACTTTGAAACGGTGGTAACTTCAGTGAGCCAAAAATTTCAATTAAATGGAGGAGGGCGGAACTTTACTAAAGAGGTGCCTCAGAATAATGTAATACAATTTATAGACATTTCCTTAACGTTCCGAAAGAACCACGTGTGCTGGCAGTATTCTCCTAGATCTTCAACACCGTTGTTAAATGTTTTGTCGAAGCACTCGAAGGCTGTAAAAAACGGCGTCGCCATGTCTTGCCTTAAGTCAGCCCTCACCCATTCGTGCGAGCACAAAATGAGTGATATCTTTAACGCACAGGTTACGCGTCTTTCAGATGTAGGGTATCCTCCTGATGCAGTGGGCACTGTCGCTGAACGTTTAAAGAAGTCCACTGTGTTAAGTCCGAGCATGGTTGCAGAAAGCGATAGGAAGAAAGGTGTCGTTGGGATACCGTACATTCATTGCGTATCTCACTGGTTAAAGAAAGTAGGAAGTAGATGCGGTGTTAATGTTGTTTTCACGGCTGCCAATAAGCTAGGTAAGATTGTGCCGCTGTGCAGAGGAAGGATGAGCGAGTAAAAGACAAGAAACGGACCGATATTTGTTTCGTAAAACACACCAATAAATTCACTGATTGCCGTACGAGTGTGGTGTATAAGGTCCCCTTTAGCTGCGGCCGCTTCTACGTAGGACAGACGGGCCGATGCATTAACCAGAGATTGTTCGAACATAAGGGATCGCTAACAAGGGGCTCACCTTCTAACCTATCTTTACATTGTCTTGATTGTAAGCGCACGCCCAAATGCAATGAATGCGCAGTGTTGTACCGGCATAGAAATGGAGAAACGCGCCTGATGGTTGAAGCATGGCATATCGAGAATAGTGTTAGCGCATGCGTGACCAAACCGTCGATTAACTTGCACAAAGATGAAATCAAATGCCTTAACAGTTATCTTCCACGTAGACCGCCACGCGTGCCGGATTGATAGGTTCGCCTGTTGCATGGGCATGCGCAGATAAGTTTTCGTGCCTTCTTTCTTTTCCGCCGTTGTGCGTCTCTTCAGTTGTTAGTCGGCATTTGTGTCCGTGTTTGCACGCCCTGTCTTTTTAGAATGAATGCTTACCAACTAGCTCAGCTCTCTGTTATTCTAAATTATATATTATGCAGAACGTGCTGTAGAAGCTTTTTCTGCAGTATATGTAGTCTTTCGAGGTTGGTATGCGTGTTATCTAATACCAACACACAATCATATAATGAAGAAAAAAAAAGAGTGGCGAAGCTTGCACTACGTCGCGAAAGGCTTGAAAGAGCGAAACTGGTCGATCCTGAAGTCTAATCTGGTTGTTTCTATGTGGTCGCTAGGCTCTAGCTAGGTTAGTCGCCACACGGATGTCCGGAACCGAGCGTTCGCACCTCTCATAGATCTACGGGCACGTCGTCGTTGGCGTAGCCTCTTCCATCGCTTGTCGCCGTTGCCTTTCCCGTTTCCTAGTATGGCAGCTTCGCACTAGTCCTGTGAAGTGTTTCTGTCTTTTTATGTCTTTATTCCCATTATATTATAAACGCAGCGCAAAAAACACGGACACAGCAAAGGAGCACACTGCACGAAATGTGTGAATCTCTGTCTGTGTTTTTTGCGCTGCGTTTAATGATGTTATACCAACTCGCCCAGCAAGACACCCTTCTGAAATTCCCCTTATGTCTAGCTATTTTAACACGTAAATGTTTTATGCCGGGGTCCACAAAGACTTCAGTGACGTATTTCCGTCACGGAAATGACGTCGAAACAATATGCACAATCAGATGGCAAAGAAAAAAAGGTACCGCCAACGGGCATCGAACCCACGACCGCTCGGTCCGCAACAACAGATGCCGGGCACGCTACCACTGCGCCATGGTCACAGACTCTGGAGGCTTTACGAACGCGCCTTTTATATCTACCACTCTCCCGGTCGACTGGGTGGTGTTGACCTATGGGAGTGGTAAGGTAAAATAATTCTTCATTGCTGTGGCCTCCGCGACTAGCAACTGCAACGCGTTTACGCGTCCGTCCCATTCGGCGCGTTTTCAGTAGAAGTTGAATTTTGTCAATGCCTTAACACACCGCGAGGTGGCGACCTTTGCACAAGCGTCGTAGAGTCACTAGAAAAATTTCAGAGTATCGCATCTGTTTTCCGCGCCGCCGCCGACGCGATTGGCTTACTCGCATCACGAGACCTCTCGCCGCCATATCCCTTCCAAGCGCTTTGGGTGCAGGCGCGTGGAATGCAGAGCGCGGCCGGACATTTAGCAGTACCACGGTCCCTAGAAGTACTTCGTCGCTTTTTTAAACGCGTCATGCAGATGCCAGAGAGTAGCTCACCAGTAACCGAACGTTGCTGGTGAGCTACTCCGGGAATTTCGTATATTTTTGAATTCCGTGCGGGAAACATTAACGTCAAAGAACGTCGTTGTACGTGGCTGCATAGTTGGCCGCAGAATGAATACGCCCCCCTGGAAGAACACTCCTTTCTGCAGTGAAGTACACAAACTTTGCCGGAAAAGATGTCATGCAACATGATACTTCACCTTTACGGTTCGCTATGTTCAGCGATATTGAAAACTACATACTACATACTTTTCTCTTTGCTTGGCTGTTTATATCTCGATCTGTTGAACAGATTGTGCATGCATTTCGAGTTATAAGCACGCACGAGAGCGAAATCGAAGACTTATTAAAATAATAACTGTTTCCTGTATACCTTGAAGGCAATTGTCGCGTGATCATTTGCCAATGCGCAAAACTGAAGCGTGGAACTCTGTTGATAAACTTGATATAAGGCAATGTTATTAAGCGTATTGTATTTTTTTTCAAAGAGAAATGTTGCTAATGCTGCATTGCGCCAAGCGCACCCTCACAATACTGTTCAGTGGGTGAGGAATGGTCACAGCAAAAAAGAAAAAAAAAACGGCTTATCCTCCCACGCATTGAGGGAATCGATTTCATGCGAGCCCTAGCTCGTATACACATACTGTGTTGCAGTAGCATGCGCACTAAAAATTTTCAGGATGTGCTATTTCTGATCAAAATAACATAAAGCACTGCGCCGAGGAAGTTTTAACAAGAGTGCATTACGAAAAAAAAAAGTTGAAATTAAAAGCAGTGCAGAAACCTAACCCTAGCTTTTACGCGCTGGCAACGCTAAAAAAAAAAACTCTTTGTCGAAACACAGCAAAATATTTGCAAATGCACTGTAACGTTGGGAATATTAAGGGGACAAAAAATAGGAAATGAAACAACTGAGTAGTGACGTCAATCATTTTTGATGGCCTATTTTCTACGTATCTGATAGGAAATGACAATGTATACGCAAAATAAAATGCACCTTACCTACCGCACGCCGATTCGCCCGTGCGTTCGGCTGCTGGCGTTCCGAACTGAGACAAATACTTCACGCACAACTTCCACTTACCGTACACACACAACTTCTATTACAGATAACATCCAGCTGAACAGCAAGCATGGTGCGCAAGTAAGGTATGCGTCAGCGATCAGTCGAAGGACGCAATGCTGAATGTTCTCGATGTTCGATAATGTTCTTCAATGCGCTATGAAGTGAACCTGAACACCGACTGCAAAGCTAGCGCAAACAGTCAACGTTCACCGCGTGTCGAAATAAAGGGCATCTCGTACGGTCATTACGCTAATGCAACTATACAGCTCCGGACCTTGCGAATACACGCGGCCGTGAAACGAAAAGATACCGATGAAGCCACGAAGAGAGTTCGCGAGCACATGGCAACATTCGCCGCACGTTTCATTAGCTACACCGCTTACCGCGAGTCGATTAATGACTTTCGATGACTCGTAATCACTTCTGATATCCTTTTGAAGAAACACACACACACATATTGCAGTTACGCCGAGCATAACACGGCATCGAGACGAAAAGATCGGTCACTTCTCAACACACGCTACCAACGCGCCGGACGGTCCGCAAGGGATATGGCCGCCGCCGCCCAATTTTGCCCGCGTGCAGCCTACCTTTGCGGTACTCTGAAATTTTCCAGTGATTCTAAAGCGTCGTAAAAGCGTCGGCCTCGCTCAGCATCACGCCAATACAAACCAAAAATAGCTCTGCGACGCGCGCCTGCCTCACCTGGCTGTAACACCGCGTTCCATGCTCACGCGCTCGCCCCGAGAAAAATCGCGGCCGGGCTACCGGGGCGGCACGACGCGCTTTGCGTTTCCCTCTAGTCCGGCCGTGATGTTCAATCACATTTTAACATGCCGCGGGATGGCGACCAAGTTCTGCGTCCAATATGCGACGCTCTTCTGGCTATCACACCTCGTTCTCTGATTACGCTTTCACCGTTAACTACTACAGCTACCACAAGGGTTTGTTTAATCATTTAACATGGACGTTAGTCGTCGGGATGGAGATGTACCACCGATCATCAAAGTGGGTGCATACACGTTAAACGGTGCCATCAGCTGCCAGACATCAATATACAGTGTGAAAACTCTCTTATATGAATGTACAGTAAACATTCAATTACTTCTGTGAGGGCACGCTTTACTTTCGTGTTATAGGCTTCCCAAGCAACGCTTAGCGGCGCTGCTGCTCTTGACAGGCAGCGCCATCTCTGGCAGAAAAAGAGAAACTGGGGCGTGATCAGCGAGCGTTTTCTCTTCTCTCCACCGCGTTGCCGCTCGCTTCCGTGCACGTGCAGAGCTCTCGCGGTGCACTTGCGGCGTCTCACAATGTACCGCGTGCAGTGCGGCTGCAAAAGGATCTTCAAGCTTGACTGGCGCTTCCGAAAAGCGAACTTGATAAAATGAGAAAGGCTATCACGTTAACGGTGAAGAGCAGACGATCGACGAGAACCACGCCCGACTCAAAGCGAAATGCATTTCCCAAGTCGCGATTACAACGTGTAGGCGTATATCTCGAGGTAAGTCTCATTCTGTCATGTTAAAGATGAATAGTGGTCCACATGCACTCCGAAATGAAGCCGTACACGCTATCGATGTTCTGCGGCGTGGACTACGAATCATATGATTGTTGTTTTGATATGGCATGCTTACAGTAGCAGCCGTGTACTTTCGTGAACAAACGTTTGCGGCGTGCGAAAAAAAGATTATACGGCCATGGCACTGCTTCCTGAGAAGGTTAGAGTCAAGTCCTCCGTGCCGCTGGAGCATCACCCGCCGATTAAGACGCGAGGCAGCTAGCTGAGCTTCAACCACTGTGAAGCAAGATGAACTGCTCGCCTCGTTTTTTCGGCTGTCGCGTCATGCTTGCAGTCTCTTTTTATGATATCGACTTGACAGGCGTATAAAACCTGTTGCGTGAACGCGGCTAGAAAATCGCACAAAGTCAGAAGGTGGTTACTTCAAGGTTGCAATTGCAAAGCATGTATTAAGTGCCAGTTATATTTAGCGGCTTAAATATATATCACCCCAATAAAGTGACAAAAACAAAGCAAACCTGCAGAAGGATGTCAAAGCTTGCTGAAAATGCACAGACGTCCGTTCCGGCGTGATAAAGCAGCCTTCCCGACGCGTGAAATGCAGGCGCCGAACTTCTGACAATGTGCGGAGTTCAGTTGAAATAAACCAACCGCGCAACGCTAACGGTATAACGCGAATGTGAACGTTCAACAACGACGGGTAGGTCTCACGAGCACGGGGAATCAAAACACAAAATTGCTTCACCTACAACCGTAACTGGACTTTAACAATGCGAGAAGACAGCGAGTAATCATTACTGTAGTCGCTGCGTGCATGCGCCCCGTTACTTACCGATTCAGGTAGCCGGAACGAACGAAAGTGATGAACTCAGACAGCCAAAATAGAAGGCGAGACAGCGCTGTCAGCTATCCACGCTTGCCGCCTTTATTTCTCGTGCGACACGCCCGGGAGCCGATACAGTTTAACACGTGAATCGTGTGCCTTGTCTGCACTGTTGTGGCTGGCCACTAAACCGCAATACTTCGGACCACGCTTGCGCTTCCGCGGGGTCGCTTCTGCCATCGTGGAAGTGCGCAGCTTCGCACAGCAAGCCTCTCGGTTCAACGCACCCAGCTGACGGCGGTTACCCGCACCGAGAGAAGAACGCGTGCGCACGTGGGCTACCGCTACCGTGAAAGGGGCTGAGTCGGCCGCGCCACGTTCCAGAGCTTTCCGACAGAGCCGCGGCGCGGCTGGCGCGGCGCTGTCGTCGCGCCGCAAACTTGAGCTTGGGTTCCCTATTCCGACTCCTATGACGGAGGGATCAACCGTGTTTTTTTCTCTCTCTCTCTCTTTCTTTCTAGAGCTTTCTCTCTCTTAGTGAACCAGTGACGAGTAGTGGGACTTCCTCCCCCGCACGCTCACTTCCCTTTCCCACCCCCCTGCTACACTATGCAGTTATAAGGCTACGCTATACCCTGCTAGCGTGCATGAATAGCCGAGTGGTTAGGACGCTCGCCTTGGACTGAGCGTACGCGGGGTCAAATCCTCTTCCTTTATGTCTTTCTTTCCGTCTCTCTGTTTGTTTCTCTCTTTCCTTCCTTCTTCCTTCCTTTATTTTTCTCTCTGTACTTGTTCTCAGGGTCATTACAAGGCACGCCATAGCGGTGAGTAGTGGGATCTGCCCAAATTTCGTGGCACATACGCGTTCATGATGATGATAGCTGGCTGATAGGCGGCACATTACGGCTAGCCTAAACTGCTTCACTGTTTAAAAAGATCGTATTGGAAACAATGCACTCTTTTGGGACCCTCTTCTGTATATCCTTGGCTATGTAACATATGCTACGTGAAATAAAGGCTTGAGTTGATCAGAAAAAAAGCAAAACTAGCAGCTTTATTTTAAAACGCAACCAAGATCTGTGTCGCGCCATCGTACCAACCATGCGTAAACGCGATCCATAGCCGTTTGAGCGTACAGAATTTTGTAGGAGTGATACATCTTGCATATATGTGCATGTTACAACAAGTCCAACTACAACTTCATAGATACTGTACAGCGATCGAGTGTAAGTAAATATAAATGTGTAGCACTTTACATTTGACCTAAAGTAACTTGTACTGAGCATGTAAACCATTCAAGAGCGAGAGCTTGCAAAATTCTATACTCTGTGGAACGTTATTCTAGGTGATCACCTCTGGAAATTAGGAGACTGTTTTATATTTTCCTGCAGGTGAAGTTCTCTACCAGGTCGAAGACAGTGGAGCCACTTTCATTCTTACAGAAAAGGAGAATGCTCATAAAGTTTTGAGCATTCACAAGTCGCATCCATTCAAGGTTTGTACTTGTTATTTCAAACTCCCTTTACTGGTTTTCGACTCGCCATCAGTAACTACATCTTTGTAACACTTTTTTGACAAGGTGCATTTTTACTAGGGATTTTCTATCGTAGATAGCGTTTGTTGTCCACAAATCCGCACTTGGGAGGTGTGCCTGCTTGCTTGTTCCAGGAGTGAAAGAGGAAACCAACAGTCACAAAAACTGCTTATTATCGGAGGTCATAAGCACCTACAAAGAGTATATTTTCCTCACTCGGATTAATAGTTTATGCTTTCATTTCGTAAATTTAAAAAAATTTTCTGAATCGCGAACAAATCAGTTATGGAGATGTAAACCACGTGAAATAGCCTTGGAATAAAATTTCAATTTAGAATGGGGAAAGCATTATGGTGCACTTACAAAGAATAGTACGCTTTTGTAGCTAGCCCGTGGAAGGCTTTTCTGAGTGCAGCACGTGGCACTATTGCCTCAGATGACGCTGGCGATTATTGCTGAGCCATTTCTGCAAACAGGAAATGTTGAAGCAATGCAGCCTTGTATTCATCGAAGAATGGCTGCTGCCAAAGCACTTTGGGAGTCCGCAATGTTAAAATGAATATATTCGCAAGGGCACACCCCACCAAACTGTGTTTCCTGTCTCTGTGTGGGAAAATGCTTGGCTTTTAACTACCGTATGCGGCCACGACACGACGCAGGCCTATAAGCTTACTGAGCTGGAATGATCCTGTTTTAAACTGAATCTCTCTGCAAGTCTCATCTCGGCCAATCAGCGGCGCGCGGGAGGATGGTGCGCCAAAGCAGCATGGCGCCGTCTGAAGAAGGAAAAACCCGCACCTCGAAACTTGCGGACCACTGGCGTTGGAATGAACCAATCTGCCTTTGGAAAATCTTCCGTAGAAATGACAAATAAGACTTCACACTCCTAGAAGCTACAGGTTCAACGATAGTGTGATGAAACATAACGAAGACTACAATTCCTATCTGAAAGAAAACAAAGTAACAGTGTTTCCAGTGCCTTTGCGTGCAAGCTGGGCGACACTGATGCTGTACAGTATGTGCCAGTGTATTAAAGCTTGCTGGGAAGCACTGAGACACACTGTGCAGCATGGCCAGTGCCATCCAGTGCACTGAAAGGCACCGGGAATATTGTACAGTGTGGTCTTACAGTGCACTGGAAACGCTGGCGGCACATTGGAAAAAACGTGGGCGCGTTGGGTGGACATTATATAAAACTTGATACTGGATCCCGAGATGTCGAGCGTATTATTTGCGGAATATCTTCAAAATGTTATTCTATTGCGTGTCCAAAAGTCATCTAGTCTTAGCTTCAATTAGGCGACGGACGGACGTATAGACTAAAGCAATCATCTATAGAGCTCGCACTTTCTCTGAAGAGCATATCATTCGCCATACAATATGACATTATTATTACTTTCATAATCAACATCAACCTACTCTAGCAGTTAGTCCTTTCATATAGGCACGTACCGCTGAAAGCCGTAGGTCACCGGCAGCACGAAGCCGCTGTGAAGGACGCTCAGTCTCGGCGTTTCTAGCCTCTGATTTGTGTTACCCAGCAAGTAAATCTGATCTCGCTTGTGACCGTAACATATGACTGAAACTACATTCGAAGGGTTTTTGAAATCTTGATTCAATATCTAAAAGAACTTGTTGTTGGGCTAGTTGGTAGATCATTTCCAAAAACTTAATGAGAGCGCAACCACACAACACATTTACCCATCCACACACCCACACACCCAGGCATCAGCGGTGTACGTGGTTGATGCCTGGGTGTGTGGGTGTGTGGATGTGTGAATGTGTCGTGTGGTTGCGCTCTCATTAAGTTTTTGGGAATCATTCAGTATCCACGTTCTTCACAGCAATCGTGGCGCATGGAGTACAGCTCTAAGCCCAATTGTCGATTCGGCTAAAGTGCCCTTACAAAATTGCTTTCATCATCATCATCATCATTTATTTGACCCTTAAGGGCCCCTTAGGGGCATTACATAAGGGGGGGAGAATATTTTCTACATACAAAAAACAAAGAAAATAAAAAAAGTAGTACAAGTACACGAGCAATACTTTTGCAGGATCCGAGAACAGACGCACAGAATATGTACTTATACAAGTATAAAAACATGCGCGCACAATATTTACACATACAAAAGCACAAAATACAGGGACGGTGGTAGAGTTTTAATGGGCTTCCAAGTTTAAGTGAGCTGTTAGTAGCTGTTTGAATGCGCAGGAGTCACGCTCTGAGACGATGGCTTCCGGTAAGTTGTTCCATTCCTCGATGGCGACAGGAAGAAATGACTTGTTGAATGCAACGGTCCTACCGAAAAGACGTTGGAGGCTTCTGGAAATAAATAGCCGGCGAGAGTAGCGGGCGGGAGAAAGTAAGAGAGAACCATGCAAGTGAGGAAAAGAATACTATAACTTAGGAATTAAACAAAGTGGAGAAAATTTACGTATGTCAGCTAGATTCTGCAAGTCTAAAGACGCCTTAATAAAAGTGATGCTTGATGAGTGATCGTTATTAGACGTAATAAACCGGGCAGCCCTATTCTGAACGGATTCCAACAGATTAATCAGATAGGTTTGGTGAGGGCTTCAAACGGAGGACGCGTATTCGAGCTTCGTACGAACGAAGGTTACGTACGCAATTTTACGGACTGTAGGAGGGGATAGGCATAACGTTCTTCGGACGTAACCAAGCTTCTTTGATGCGTCAGCTACTAAGTGTGTGATGTGATACGACCACGTGAGAGTGTTAGAAATAAGCACGCCAAGGTATCGGTAACTGTCGACATATGCCAAGTTCGTTGAGTTTAAATTGTAGACGTATTCTGAGTTAGACTGCTTGCGAGATACGCGCATGACTTTGCATTTAGAAACATTGGTCTGCATCATCCAGAGTGAACACCAGTTTTCAACTAAGGATAGGTCATTTTGTAGAATTATGTGGTCGTCAGGAGTGGTTATTCGGCGATAAAGGACGCAATCGTCCGCAAATAATCGAATGGATGATGAAATTCCTAATGGCGGATCGCTCACATATACGAGGAAGAGTAAGGGGCCGACCACTGACCCCTGAGGGACACAGGATTTAACGGGAGCAGCAGTGGAGTGAAGACCGGCAATATCAGTGAACTGAGATCGATGTGCTAGGAAGCATTAGATCCATGACAGGGTTAAAGTGTCCAAGTTCAGACAGCACAGTTGGTTTATTAGTCGTTGATGAGCGACACGATCGAAGGCTTTAGAGAAGTCTATGTATATGACGTCAGTTTGAAATAGAGAATCTATGTTTAATTGGAGGTCGGTAGCGAATTCGAAAAGCTCAGTTTCGAACGACAAACCAGGTCGGAAGCCGTGTTGATTTTTGAAGAAAAACCCGTTATTATCGAGGTGGTGGGCAACGTGCGAGTAAATAATGTGCTCGAGGATTTTGCAGGCAATGCATGTCAGCGAAATGGGACGATAATTAGATGGGTTAGAACGGTCACCTGATTTGAATACCGCGGTCACCTTGGCTACCCTCCAGTCCGCAGGTATGATACCTTCGGAAAGGGACTGACAGAATGATTTGCAGAATGTGGCTAGTAATAGCTCCAGTGGATTTTAGTAGCTTTGCCGGTATGTTATCAGGACCAGGGGCACTCAATGTTTTCAGTTGGTTTATAATTTTTAGGATACCTTCAGCATTTATGGTGATGGGTGGCAGCTGGGGAAAGTTACCTGAAGGCAGAGGGGATATTGCCTGGCGGCTCATTAGGAAAGACTAAGGAAATGTAAGAATTCATCAAGTCAGAGCGCTGCTGATCTGGTACCCGTGAGCCATCAGGATTGCACATTTTGTTGGGGTTGATAATGATCCAAAATTTTTTAGGTTTGTCGCGGATGATTTTTAGGAGATCTTCATGGTAATACTTCTTTTTAGCTTTTTTCAGTGCGCTTGTATATTCCCGAAGGCATGTGAAATATTTATCCCATTTCGATGGAGAAATGCTACGTTTTGCTTCTCGGAAAAGGCGTTTCTTCTTTTGTGAGAGTTTTTTTCACAGAAGTTGTGTACCAAGGACTATCATCGTCACAGCGAACAGACACTAGTGGAATGTATTCTTCGATTAGCGTCAAGACCTTTTGTTTATACAGTAGCCAGTTCTGTTCTACACTTCTGGAGATGGCCGTTTGAGAGAAGAAACTATAAAAGCTTTCCAATTCGGTAATGATTGCGTGGACGTTCGCTTTGTTGAAGTCGCGTATGAGCTTCTTCCGTGGATTATGCCTAGGTACTGGAATAGACAGGTTGAATAATATGGTACGGTGATCACTCAGACCTTCTATACACGTAGGTGAGTGAATAAGGTCGGGATGGGAAGCGAAGACAAGATCGAGTATGTTGTTGCCACGAGTCGGAGTATTATTTGTCTGTGTGAGGTTGAATAGCAGAGAGAGTTGAAGTCATTTGATAGCCGGGAAGGTGCCGTAAGGTTGGCCCAGTCTATATCAGGAAGATTAAAGTCCCCGCACAGAAAGAATTTTGCACGGGGAAATCGGGAGTTAAAGTCAGCTAACACCAAGTGCAGGTCATTAATAAAAGCATAGTCACAGTCGGGAAGTCGATAACAGGTGACCAGTATGTGATTACCCGAGGCAACAGGCAGATTAATGCAGAGAATTTCATAGCTGCTGTTAATATCTACCTTATAGGAGTGCAAGTGGGATTTGACTAAACCAGAATTCCCCCTGCCCTTCTCTCAACCCTCTCTCGTCTGTAAATTGTGAAGGACCCAAAGTCACGTAGAATTTCGTTGCTTTGTATGTTTTCGTTTAGCCACGATTCAGTAAAAAAAAATTGGCCGCTTATCTGCGTGCTTCGCTGCAAATGTCGTGTAAAGACGATAGAAGAGGCGCTGCGTGAGATATGAACGCCATCTGGCAATACGTCGGGAAACGTGAATGCTCTGTTGCGGGCTGGTAGTCCCGGCGCAGCAGCAGGCAAGACCGGCGGTGACCAACGCGACCGGCGGGGACGCCAGCCAGCCCGAACACGCGGTTTGGCGCGAAGCAAGGTGTGTGACCGGGCTAGTTGGTATTCCATATTGACGTGAACAGCGCGTGTAATACACAAAGGACGAGGAACAGACGAGGACTAGCGCTGTCTTCCAACTGAAATTTATTAACACAAACATAGAAAAACGAGAACAAGTAGGCACACGTGATCGCCGCTCATTTGAATTGCGCATGACGGCAGGCATGGAGAGGGAACCAAGAACCAAAAGGAATTAATAAGCAAAAACCACGAAACCGCGAAAAGACGTCAGGTGAAGCAACCGGAGTGTGTCTAGGTTATCTGGCCGGATGAACTTAGGTAATCTATTTCTTTTTCAGTGAGGGCGATTGAAGGTTTGCTGATACAATTGCCTTTAGCGATGGCTGCAGCTTCAATGATTATGCGCGTGCTATCCTGACACACTCCGGTTGCTTCACCTGACGTCTTTTCGCGGTTTCGTGGTTTTTGCTTATTAATTCCTTTTGGTTCTTGGTTCCCTCTCCATGCCTGCCGTCATGCGCAATTCAAATGAGCGGCGATCACGTGTGCCTACTTGTTCTCGTTTTTCTATGTTTGTGTTAATAAATTTCAGTTGGAAGTCAGCGCTAGTCCTCGTCTGTTCCTCGTCCTTTGTGTATTACACGCGCTGTTCACGTCAATATGGCGCGAAGCGCCGAAGCAGAAGAAACGTCCGCACTCAACGAGTACTCTCCACACACTTTTTATATTCACGTCGCCTGGGTAAAGCAGGAATGCCAGAGCGGCGCCCCATGGCACTCGTACAGTGCAATACTGAACTGAAACCGAAACACAACAATGAGCTCGCGCAGAGGGCACGGAGGAAGCCAAGTTTCGGCGCAGTCGCATTTTCAGCGCAGCTTAAGAAACTAGGGTCTCTAGAATTACGTATCTATGTATTTTCTATTAAAGGAACACACCACCTAATACTTGCCTAGTGATGTTGCGCCTCAGATATGCGTAATGTTTGCTTTTTCATCAACCATGTAGACAAGTATGAACCTAGTGAGCCGTTCACAATGGCTGGCCCTTGTGCAAGTGGTTCAACTTTGGCCGAGTGGCTGAATCGAGGGACGTGCCAACAAACAGAAAGACAGACCAAAATTTCTGCGTTTAAGTTCCCCAAGAAAGACTACCGTCTTTAATTGCTGCTTCGGTGTTGTTATCAAGTAGGAGTGCCTCTTGAGCTTTTTTTGGCAGGTAACTGCGCACGTTCGCAAGCAAGACCGATAAAGTATGACATGAAGGGGGCGGAGAAGGCACAGGTACAGCTTTATTAGAAACTGAATTCGTGGAAGCATGTGGCAATTGCTACGACTTTACTTCGACAACAGATGCTGTATCAGCATTGTACGTGAACTGTTTATTTTCCATGAAAAGCTTGTCAAACCTAATTTTGAATGGGCGTTTCTTCTCTTGAGCAAACAAGTAAAGATTCTTAGGGGCTAGACGAACACGAGAAGAATAGTCTTCACGTATTTGGAAATTAGAGATTCTAAGTTTGGATCTAGCAGCAAGTATTCTAGTTTTATCTTTAAAATATCCAAGTTTTACGATGATCGGACGGTTCTTAGCGCCTTGAAAATGGCCCAGCCGGTGGGCCCTTTCGATTGCGTCACTGTCAAGCGTTACGCTTAGATTTTCGGAGCAAAAGGCTATTACTCGCGACTCGGACTCAGCCCATGTTTCACTTGCTGTATCTGGTATTCCAAAGAAAATTAGATTACAGCGACGCTGGCGATTTTCCGAGTCGTCGCACTTTGCGGCTAGTTCTCTTACTTCAGAGGCAAGTTTAGTGATTGAAGAGCTAGTGTTAGAGTCAGATACAGGCTCACTGGTCTGAGCCACTCTTTCCAGTGCATCAACTCGAGCGGCGAGGTTGCTAACGATACTTTTTATGTTTGAATTATCAGCACGAATAAGGGTTAGCTCCGCCAGTACAACATTTTGAACTTGTTCAAGGCGGGAAATAGCACTGGCTATAGTTTCAAGGGACGTGGAGGAGTTTTTACTAGTAGGGCCAGGGTTCAGTTCGAGGTCTCCTGACATCAGAAGCAAAAGACTAGCAAGGTGGAAATCGACACATAACAAGTACAATGACTGGCATAACGATACTCATAGGCAACCATACAGGCCGAGTGAGGGGCACGGCACTGCAAGAACACAGCGGTCATCAAAATGAACGCTGATGGCCTACGGTAACTAACCTGCGCAAACGGGGGAAGTCTCATGACCGTGATCGTTGCGGTGGCGTGCCCCAGTTGATTCCCGAGTGACAGAGGCTTTTGTAGAAGGGGCGTATCATTCGCACGCCTGGTAGCACGGTGTTGCCTGCCGAAATCGCAATCAGCCACCAAACGTCGAGGGTAGGTTTTGGTTCCAGTATTCCGCTGTGATTCGAGAGTCGCAGCGTCGAAGTTTTCAGGCATCGGAGTCATCCCAGGAAACCCGCGATCGGGCCAGGGTAGATTCCGTGCAGAAGTAGGAACCGTGGTGACGACGAGTGAGCTAGCCATGATCGCAAGGGCAAAAACCTGCGCAAACAGGGGAAGTCTCACGACCGTGATCGTTGCCGTGACATGCCCCAGTTGATTCCAGAGTGACAGAGGCTTTTGTAGAAGGGGCGTATCATCCGCACGCCTGGTAGCACGGTATTGCCTGCCGAAATCGCAATCAGCCACCAAACTTGGAGGGTAGCTTTTGGTACCGGTATTCCGCTGTGATTCGAGGGTCGCAGCGTCGAAGTTTTCAGGCATCGGAGTCATCGCAGGAAAGCCGCGATCGGGCCAGGGTAGATTCCGTGCAGAAGTAGGAACCGTGGTGATGACGAGTGAGCCAGCCATGATCGCAAGGGCAAAAACCTGCGCAAACAGGGGAACTCTCATGACCGTGATCGTTGCGGTGGCGTGCCCCAGTTGATTCCAGAGTGACTCATCTTTGAGTCACCTACCAGTCACCCAAGTCTTGCGGACCACTGTCGCTGTAGACTCTACCTTCCTGTAGACGTGGTATGCAGATTGTATGCAAACATTGTGCAGACTGCTAGTAGACTTATCTATCTATCTATCTATCTATCTATCTATCTATCTATCTATCTATCTATCTATCTATCTAAACATGGGATCAATTTTGGCTGATGACGAGTACAGTTATATATATATATATATACCCTAGTGAAAAATTTCGTATGTACGGAAGATACGGATCCGTACATATAGAATTATGGTATTACGGATCCGCATGGTATGGATCCGCATGATACGGATCCGCACGATCCATATATATGGTTTCCGCATCAAAAGCTCCGTATATACAGCATCCATATATATGGAAATATGGTATTACGGATGCCATATGATACGAATGCCATGCGGAATTGTGGTCATGCGGAAACTGCAGGACGCAGTTTTAATATATTCGGTTTCCGCATCAGATCCCATTAGGATTTCGTACCGTCCATTTGGGGACACTAAAATCTATTTTCTGTAAGGTGAAAACTGACTTGTACAGTAGTTTCTGATATGTCAAATTGAGCAAACAATATTTATTTTACATGTGTACAAGTAAAAACAGTGTAGTCTGAGAAAAGACGCAATCAAGTCCCGGCACGCACAACCACACAAGCATCTTGTTGTCTTCTCCTTACGCCACCAGTTGCAATGACATCCAGCTTGTCTGCCAGGTATCAGCTCACGCTCCGGTCACCGCTCTTCCATGGAGGAACGCCTTCGACACTTCTCCACGCGACACTCAAAAGCATCTGAAATAGGCCAGAAGTCAACGCTACGTGAGCAGAAAGACAAATTATTTGCCAACGGGAGAGTTAGGTAGATGTGCTATTTGCAATAGTGCTAAAGCCATGATGCATACAATAGGCTCATCGCATTTTAAACACTTGATATCTAAAATAACTGCCCTACAAAGAATGTAAAAGGTGCAGTAGAATTAAGCGACTGTTTATTAAGTGCCACATAATGATCTCACTTTTTGTTTGGGAGAAAAATTAAATCAGACTTCAGAGCATCATTATGCAGGATAAAAGGTTCAAGAGAACAAACATATTAAGGAACAATAAAGTTGCAAAGCGCAACTTTAACAATGGCTGCCATGATTATAACCAAAGAATCAGGCTCAACACAGGCAACATTTGTTTTTAAGGCCTATGTTCACTCAGCTTTGCATGAACTGCACCGCAAAATGCACAGCACATAACACAAAAATTGCGAAAAAAAAGGAAACACCCCTTTTCGTCATCTTTAATGCGTTTGCATTTGCCTCTATATACACTGCCTTTTATCCAGGTCAGTGGTTCTCAAATGTGAGTCCACAAAGCCATTTCGGGGGCCCGCGAAACTTTTTCTAGCAAAAAGGGAACTTTCTTTTTAGATGCACACTACGTCCCGTCACAGCGGCCCCTTCTGAATTTTAGTATGCTTCACCGCATAACGTGCTTGTATTGCGGCCGAGCTGACTTATGTTTACACTTCTCCATGAGATGGCTGTGAAGCTTTCATTGTAGTTTTCTATGACATTTGCACGCGAGGATACCTTTTCTACCCTTGTACACTTGAAAAGAAAACATAGCTAGAAACACATTGAATGTGGCTGCAGACGGCACAACTTATTGACAAGGTATTGAGATCGAGTTGACATTACACTTTAGTTTGAGCGTTGTTTGCCAGGGGGAAATAAAAGGCATCCATTTCTTGTTGCATATTGTGCTAACTTATACCCCCTCCCCATTTCTCTCACTGCAAGGTGTCCCTCACCATTTCATCGGCCCGCAAGGGGTCCCAAGATATCTCTTGCTTAGAATCACTGATCTAGGTAGTTTGTGTCAAACAATTCAGCTGAATATGCACTGTCCCTGAAAAAGCAATTCAGTCGCTGCGAACAATTAAAGGAGTTAAAAAAGCCAAAGTGCATGGAGGCATCTGTCATTTTTCCCACTGCCATTTTTTTATTGTTCCAAAGCTCAAACTGTAACCTTTCTGTTACTGCCATCCTCACATACAATGGCTGCATAGGAAAGCAAGAAAAAAAAAGGCAGGTCTGATAAAATTCACAATGTACGCAGACATTTGATTGGCTCTTACTATGGCAATTTGTGCGTCGACACTCTGGTGGCAACCGATGCAATCAATAGTGCTCACCTGCTACAAAAGCTTTGCTGATCCGCAGTTTCCATAATGGATAAATTCGTGACTGTAAATAGCAACGAACCGACATTCGTCTTGAGAAGTTCAAAGCCAGAGCCGTGTAGCAGTAAACTAAGCGAAACCTTTATTTGATCATGTGCAGCAATAGAGAGGAAGCACTTATCTCGAGACTGATGAACCCGTGCTCCCACTGAACTGAAAAATGTTCAAGGCGTTGTGCAATCCAGTACCACATAGGCACCTTAGCGATAGCAAAGCCATGTGCCCACAATTCATGCACTGAATGAGACAACACAAAGGTTGAATAGATGAGAGCACTGTCGATGTATCTGTGCTCATTTGTACACCTCTCCACGCAGCCACAGTGTCTTTCTGTTGCAAGGTACAGTAGAAACAAACCGTTACGCTTCACACTGCTGTGTTTACCCGGCTATTATGCCATTTTCCACCGGCCCCGGCATAGCTGCCACAAGATCCAATGTATTGCGGGACCGTTCCTGTATGATACGTCGCGAAGTGCACTCCGAGCCGGCCGAGCGACCACTGAAGAGAGCGACCATATTGACTTTTCACGCTGCTTGGTCTGGCATGACTGTTTAGCCACATGAGTGGCGCAAGCGACATGCATAACGTACTTTAGGTTTCCACACACAAAAGCATAGCATTCGAGATTCGTAATAGAGATAGCATCTATATATGACGTAATTAGTTTTATACTTGTTTCCTGCTCGCGAAAGAAAGGCCTTCAAGACTGACGTTTGTTCCCGATGTCGCATTGACGTGGACTCACCATCATTGTTATTTCTTGAAGGACATTGCACAGTTCGTGGTCGGATTCCTCATGCTGATTGTGTTGCGTGTGCTTAGTTCTTTGATACTTACAACTGTTGGTGCCAAAAGAATCCTATATGTTGATTACATATCTGTGGATGATGCCGCTTTCAACTCTGTGGTTCTATCCATCAACGAGATCATGGCTGAGTGTGCGCCAATGGGTACACCAGTGACAAAGCTTAGCAATTGATGAAGCAAGGATTATTTTCTTCAATGCTTGCTTTTGGGTGTATTCTCATGAGGCATTTGAACATCTATTACAAGCCGTGGTGGTCTGACACTATGCCAACAGTGTTAAATTATTGCTTGGAGACGGTGACGCATCTGGTGAGAACCTCGCAAAAGTGTCGCCAAAAGTGATCACTTGCAAGGTGTCGGCCGTGGTCGCACTAGATTTATTAAAAGGATATAACACTGCAGGTGCTCGAAGAACTTTTAGCTCTGCTCAGGCATGAGTAAACGCACCAGGCAACGTCGCACGGTTTTTTC